>NW_011500873.1:0-50200 GCF_000495115.2 Populus euphratica
TGCCTCCTTTTATACGCCAAAATTGGGAACTATTGATTTGATGACTAATTGATGAGTGGGTGGCCAACTCTTGACTTGGTGACAATCCTTATCTTCTCTTGTCTGCCCAAAACGTCATTGATAACGTCAAAATTGGAGTCACTTGAAAACATGAAAGTTATAGGCAATTGTCTCAGCTTTCTTGTGTAAACAAGCCAGCTCATTTGGACTTCTAGAACTCTAGATATGGCCAAAATACTGAACAGTGCTCGGGCTAGAGGACAGCTTCGGGCTTCTTTGTTGTTGAAATAATTTGGACTTGAAAATGGTCTTTTTAGATCTTAGCCTCCATATGAAAGTTGTAGGCCTATGTCTTACCTTTCCATCCATATAAAGTAGACCTAAATCTGAGATCTATAGCTTTAAATATGGCCCAATTACCGAACAGTGTTCCGGTTTGGATTACACCGACATCTCTTTTCTAATTTTGGTCATCTCTTTGCCCTTGCAATTTAAGTTCTTAAAGTCATCAATCAATCCTTTCATTTATGTGATAGGCCTGCATTTAAAATAAATATTTACCACAAATTAAAGGTATCTTATATTATTAGAAACATGCTTTAGTTATGGAGTTATTGATACTTCAAGTGCAAAATGATGATATAAAACCATGATAAAAATGCACTTTTAAGTACTAATCACATGACATAGATTTCATTTAAATCCCAGTGATTAATTGAGTTTCGAAGTTTGTATGTAAATGAATTCATGAAAATTTATACTTTTTATCCTTCTTGATTGTATTCTGATTTATAATGCATATATTCTTGGATATTGACGTGATATTAAGAGATTCATCATAATTATTTTCAATTTGATTTTATATACACTTTCTCGAGGACGAGCAAGAGCTAAGTGTGGGGGTATTTGATGTTACCATATTATTCGACAATTTCACTCATATTTAACTAGTGTTTTACCCATGTTATATATATATATAATGCCTTGATATTCTTTGTTTTATGCTTTTAAGGTACTTTGGATGAAAGATGCAAAAAGGAGTAAATTGGCGGTAATTGACAGATTTGACATTCAGTCAATGTTTTGTGCAGAGTGTGAGTTCTAGAGGTCAAAATGAAGTGATTCCAGTGGCACTAAAAAGCTAACATCCATACCTTTCTGAAACTTTAATGCAAGAAGAATAAAAAGTGAAAGATTATGGAAATCACATCTTTCAAAAATCAAATCTCGCATTCTGCCACTGTTAACCTTTGTCTATTAAAAATTCAATATCTAGAATTACAAAATTCCAATTGATGCAAACTCAATTTTTTTAGATTCCTGACTCAAAGCTCTATTTTCTACCAAAAAAAATTTCATATAAGGGAGATATGATTTTTCAAAGATGATAACTGAATTCTGCCAACAAACAAGTTTCATAAAGAAACGAGTCCAAATTACATTCTGAAGCTTCTAAACCGATATCCAAGTTTTTATTTCAGCAATTTAGCTCCTCTAAGTCAAAGCTTGAAGATTTCATGCAAGGCTAATTCTCTTTTCTAGGAAAATAGTTATTGAAGTACTTAAATGTAAACTGTCAACTTAAGGGAGGTCTATTTTGTAAAATAGAAACTAGGGTTTCTTAGCATATAAAAAGAATAAGAGAAGGAAGAGAGGGGAGAAAAGGGGGTAGCCACCCAAGAAGAGAAAAATGCCCCCCTCCTCTAAGAAACTCAAAAATTATGCATTATTCCTTCTTTTTGATTAATTGTTTAACAAACATGCAAGACTAAACACTTTTTCTTGGTTACAAGGATACAAAAACCTTCATATTTCAATAACTATGAGATTTATTTTACCTTTTCTTTTCAGTTTATATGATGAATATGTTCTCTTATGCTTATTTTTCCTATGATTTGTTTATTTTTAATTGTTAGAGCAGACTCTAAGTTATTATTGTAGACAATCTATTGTTAAGTTTGATATCAAAATCGGAGTTGTGGTATATAAACTTGTTAAGCAACTGAGTTTAATAATTATGGTGGATCTACGTTATTAATCTGAGGGAGAACATTCAATCAAATCATACATAAACTACGGACAATTATGTTTTCTTGATTAATCAATTTATCTAGTTCTTAAAGCTGGCATTGAATTAAATTACTAGTGCGGACACTATGGTTGTTTGATGGTTAGAGTTAGTTATACGGCGGATCCATTACCAAACTAATGTTAAGAAGATATAAATATTCACAATATAAATTGATGTTTAGTTTCCATGATCAGTTCTGATTTTTGTAGGTGGATGTGTGCTTGACACCAAGGTTTGTTCTCTTAATAATTTTTTGATTTATTTAATTTCACTTAATAGTTTTCTAATTTCTTTTGCTTTAGCCTAGATAATGTCCAAAACCCCTCCAAGTTGCATATCATCTAGCATAAAAATCTAACTTGAACCTTCCTCGTGGGATCAACCCCTTGCTTGGTGTATATTATCTTGTGTGTTGTGTTTTAAGCTAGATGATTGTGCATCAAAAGCATTATTAAGTCTCTTATTTTACATATGTATTTATTGGTTTTATTTGAATTTTTATAATAATTGATGTGCTTTTTAGTAATGAAGTTGCTTTTAATGTTTTGCTAGGTTTTTGGAGCTTAAACGGATTATGTCGGAAAATTTGATGTCAAAATTTGGAACAAATAATTGAACAGAAATTTAGTTGAAGTTTGAAGCAAATCTTGGTTCAATTAAGTGCTCCAATGTTTTTTTTTTAAAAAAATCAATTCTATTCCAATTTTAGAAAAGATTATCATATGATCTATTTCAAGCCCAAACTTGTCTTATATTATGTGCAAACTTCAACCATAAAACACTTAAGGTTTCAATGTCAATCTTAGCATAAATAATAGGTACATTTGTATCTTTATATGATGCTTAAATTCAGCCCCAAATCAACCTTCAAATTAGCCCAAGCATAATCCATGATCTTACATGTCCACACAACAAATAACAATTAATTTATTTTGGGTAATACATTGATCCAAGAAGGCAAGCACATGGATTGAAAGCTGGAGGGGACATTGTTACATTATTTTAGGTGAAAAAAAAAAGAGACAGCTCATAAATAAGGAAGAAAAACATGCACCAAAGTGGTTGCAAAGTTGGCCTAATTTGATTTTTCAGAACACCTTTTGGTTTTTTGCCCATCACTTTTGATTCAGATGTTCAAATGAGTTGTTCTTTAATATCTGGAAAGGTGACAAAATTTCCTATAAATATGCCTCTAATAGACATCTCTAGAAAAGGATTCGAGGAGGGTCTAAATTATTGTCCAAGGTTAGCATCATATTTGTGTCCGATTTTTTACTGAAATTGTGTTGTGTTCTTCTTTATAGATTTCAGTTCTTTAGTTTGCAAAACTTATTGTTTTAATTTGATTCAAGTTATTTCATGTTTATTAATATATTCTTATACATAATCATGGTTGGCTAATCCCTTTCTTAGATCCAAATCAAGGATAATGTTTGTTGAGGTGAGTTCTTTAAAATATAAATGAATCTTAATATTTATCTTCTCATTTTCTTCATGACTGTTTTATTATTGCAAGGAAATTTTAAAAATCATTTTGGTAATATGAAAATACTTGTTTATTCTTACTTAATATGAAAGTACTTGTTTATTCTTAAGTAATAATCAATCTTCATCTTTTTAAACTTTATTGTAATATCTTCTAATCTAATATCACCATTGTTCATATTAGGTTGAGTTATCTTATATATCTTGAAAGAATCATAAATACATCATTATTAAAATTGATTTGGACCAAGACTTATGTTTTCTGGTCATTTAAAATCTATTTACATATTTCCATCTTGATTTGGACCAAGACTTACTTTTTCTTGTCATTTAAAATCTATTTACATATTTTCATCTTTGAAAACAAATCCATCAATTATTTTCAACCAAGTTATTGTTAATTTAATTTATCTTAAGTTTTTTGTTTCCTAGCTTAATTTTCAGATCTAGCTCTCTATGGATATGACCTCGATCTTACCGAATTAATTGCTACATCGCACACTCATGCACTTGCGAGTTAAAATAAACCGATTATAAAAAGCGATTAAGTAATTTTGGCACCATTGCTAGGGAGCTAGCAACCAAAGGTAAAAAATTTAGATTTGATTATTGAAAAAAATCATATAAAAAATTAATTGGCTAGTTTTACTGCCTAAAAAAATTAAAAAAATAAATCAAATGGTTGATTTTACCGCTTAAAAAAATTGACCTCAACTTTTCAGATATTGGACTATGGAATGGACTACTAATTGTTGGATTTTGGTTGGTTCAACCATTTTTCTTTTGATGTTTATTCTAATTAGTTTATAATATTTATTGTTTATCTTATAAGGCTGGTTCTACTGCCTCTTGTTTATTTTATTTTATCTTGATGTATTGTTGTGATTATTTTTTTTTGAAGTACTTGGCTAGTATTACCGCCTCTTGTTTATTTTTTTTTTGTTTTGTTGTGATTATTTTTCTTATATTTATTATTTGAAGCACTTGGCTGGTATTACTGCCTCTTTATTCATGCTTATTATAATTATCTTTTAATGTTTATTATTGCTAATATTGCTTATTAGTTAGAGTGTGAATTTTCTAATTTGTTGTATTTTTATTTTTGATCTATTACTTTATCTTTTATGTTCCATTTACTTTTATTTACAATATTCCTTTTCTTTTTCTTTTTCCTTTCCTTTCATATTCATATAACTATTATATTTTTTTTTTATCATAACTAATGTTGAATATGTAGAAGGTGAAAGGAGTGTTCAAGGTAATGGACTCCATAATTCAATGATCAACCTAATTTTTGAACTCTTAGAGAGTATCTTCACCCAGCTAGACAAAGTATACATTCGTGTATTATCTTGCCTCTTAACCATACCTTCGTGTATTATCTTGCCTTTTAACCAACAAGCTTTCAATTTGAAACCGGGTATGATCCAACTTCTTCCCACATATTATGGTATGATTTTTGAAAATCCATATATATACATTAAGGACTTTGAAGAGGTATGTAATACTTTTATTGATAGAACATGAACCGAGAAAACTATTCGGCTTAAATTGTTCCCATTCTCTCTAAAGGATAAAGCCAAGCTTTAGCTAAACTACCTACATCCTAGGTCTATAGGTACATGGAGGGAAATGCAAACTAAATTTTTGAAAAAAAATACTTCCCACTCATAGGACGACAACCTTACAACGTCAAATGATAAATTTTTCTTGTAGTCCAAATGATTCATTTCACCAAGCTTGGGAAAGGTTCAAAGATTTGTTAAATGCATACCCCCACCATGGTTTTGAGATGTGGAGGTTAGTGAGTTTCTTCTACGACTCTCTTACCGCAAATTTAAAAAAGCTGGTGTCAACCATGTATAATGGTGAGTTTTATGACAAAGAACCAAGTGAAGCCTTTGATTTTTTTAATCAATTGGCTGAAAACACAAATCAATGGGAGACCTCTTTCCCACTTCATATTGAGTCTAGAAACATGATTTCTCATTCAAGTGGTAAGTTCCAATTGAAAGAGACTGATGACCTTAATGCTAGATTAGCCTCATTGGCTAGGAAAGTAAAGTCTCTTGAGCTTAAAAAAGTACATATCATGAGTGAACAACAAGAGGAGAGTTGTGTTATGTGTGAGAGTAAATGACATAGGATAACTGAGTGTCTTACCATTCTAGCCTTTAAGGAAGTGCTATATGGCCAAACTTCTGATTCAAGTAATGTTAGAAAGCGTTTTTCAAACCAAGTAGGCAATCCCTACTCTGATACCTATAATCCTGGATGGAGGAACCACCTAAATTTTGGATAGAGAAATGAGCGCTATTCAGTACCTCAAACATTTCAACCTCCACCCTAACCATTTCATGCTCCCATACATAACATGCATCAACCACCTCCTAAGAGATCCCTAAAGGATACTCTTCAACAATTCATGTAAACACAAAGAGGAATTAACAACCACGCTTACAAATTTCAAGACTGACACGACCAAAAGATTGTTGTCTTCTCCCAAGTGCAAGAGTGTCAAAGTAATAAATAACCCGGCAAGACCGGGATCGAACCATAGGGAGGTTAATTGTACAAATTATAAACCACAATTATAAATAACAACAATAGTAACAATAACAACAACAATAATAGTAGTAGCAATAATAATACTAATAGTAGTAGTAGTAGTAGTAGTAGTAGTAATAAAGAAAAAGAAGAAGAAGAAAAAGAAGAAGAAAAGTTGATGAGAACTTTAAGATGGAAAATTAATGTAAGGATTAAACAATGATAACAAACAATGTCAAGGTTAGAGGATCCACTAATAGTATGTCAAACAAGTATAGTATAAACTCTTATTATTCAATTGGAAACCACACACAAAGGGGTTCCAATCAGATTATAGATAGTTAACATGATTACATTAGTCATCTTATTCGATTAATGCTAATACTTGTAAATCTTGTCAAGCATTCATGATTATAACTTATGTTAACAACAAATCAAGTTCCTTTCATAGCTTAGGTGTCGGTTATACCATACAGTGTGGGCTATAAGAGTGCCAAGCATTTGTTGTACCAAGTGTTATACAACATAAATAAAGATTAGTGGCTATGAAAGTGCCAAGCATTTGTTGTACCAAGTGTTATACAACATAAATCAAGATTAGTCATTTAACAAGCAAAGTATTAAAGAGTGAACAAGATAACAAATACAAAACATGTTAGTATCAAACATTAAAGTCCATATTAAGTTTACATTATACTTATTCTTACACCATTAGTGTAACCTTTTCACCTTGACATAATAAACTTAGCTAGACATAATGAAAGAAAGAAAAATAAATAAACAAAATAAGAACATAAATAAGATAAAAGTTAACTAAGTAAATGCAAGGAAATGAAAGGCATAAACTTGATATTAATGAAAGCAAAGCATAAACATAACAAAAAATACAAAGAGAGAAAGCAAAAGCATGATCTTGATCTGGAAACCAAGATGCCTAAATGCATGGCAAATGCCTCCTTTTATAGGCAAAAATCGGGAACTATTGATTTGATGACTAATTGATGAGTGGGTGACCAACTTTTGACTTGGTGACAATTCTTATCTTCTCTTGTTTGCCCAAAACATCATTGATAACGTTAAAATTAGAGCCATTTAAAAACATGAAAGTTGTAGGAAATTGTCTCAAATTTCTTATGTAACAAATTCAGCTCATTTGGACATCTACAACTCTAGATATGGGCCAAACACTAAACAGTGTTCAGGCTGGAAAATAGATTCGGACTTCTTTGTTGTTGCTACAATTTGGACTTGAAAATGACCTTTCTAGATCTTAGGCTCTATATGAAAGTTATAGGCCCATATCTTATGTTTCCATCCATATAAAGTAGATATAAATTTGAGATCTACAACTCTAGATATGACCTAATTATCGAACAGTGTTCCGGTTTGGATTGCATCGGCATCTCTTTTCTAAGTTTGGTCATCTCTTTGTCCTTTCAATTTCAATTCTTAAATTCATCAATCAATCCTTTTTTTATGTGATAGGCCTGCATTTCAAATGAACATTTACCACAAATTAAAGGAATCTTATATTATTAGATATAGTATAATAAAACATGCTTTAGTTAAGGAGTTATTGATACTTCAAGTGCAAAATGATGACATAAAACCTTGATAAAAAATGCACTTTTAAGTACTAATCACACCCCCCAACCAACTTATTACTAGTCTCTAGTAATCAAAGCGTTAAAATAGAAAAACAATTTGCAAATTCCACAAAGCAAGGTATTCATCATTCAACTTCCATTAATCTATCTAGATAAACAAACTCTCATTAAATTTATATATCTTCTCAATACCTCTTAACAATATATTAATAAACCTTTCTTTCATGCTCAATATATCAACACATAATTATGGGGCTTTTCTTGGAAGAAAGCAATTTTTTTGTTCTAATGTTTATGGTTAACTTCCTTGGGTTGGGATTATTATTATTTTTTTTCTTTTTTTTTTAAATATATGTACATATAACTAGAAACACCATGCATAACCCATATGACGAGTTTTCGGTTAATGACTCCAAGACCAGTTGGTCTTAGGGCATTAGGTGTTAAGACACCCCTACGAGTTTAGTAACTCGGGTTGCAGATATTGATACGTAGACAGTGCAATGTTTGTTTCCTTAAGCTTTTCTCCTCAACCCATATAACAAGCGTTGGGCCAATAGCTCCCAAGTCAGTTTACTTTAGGGTATTAGGTGTTAAAACACCCCTTCGGGATTAAAAGCTTAAGTTAGGGAGACTACAAAACCAAACTTATCTACATATTTATTATCATCATTTTTTTTTGCTCTTTTTTTGTTTTTTTTGTTTTGCAAATTATATACTATCTGTTTCCCTTAGTTGTTACCTTTAACAAAAGAATATAAAAAATGTAATAACTTAATATGCAACCCACAATTATATGTTAAAGTGTGTGTGTGTGTAAATTAAGGTTTAAGAATACATGTTAAATAAGTATATGAGCAGAATTAAGTGATTGTAATGCAACAGTTTGTAAACCTGAATATTTCAAGAAGTATTATGATAGACCTTATTAAGAATGGTTACTAAGATGCGTCTCAAGAGTCATAAAAAGATCTCCTTTTACTCTGCCATCATAGTAACAACAATTTTGCACATACTTTATGAAATAGAAAACACAGTTAGTTTTTTTTTTTTTAGCTACCACCCTCTCCCCACAACCAAAACGAGACATTGTCCTTAATGTTTTAAGGTAGAAAGATAGAGTATAGAAGATATCACCTAAAATAACAAACATTGACAAACCTGAAATACACTAAGATAAAAATAAGAAATAACAAAACACAAAAAAAATAAAAAAGACAAAAAAAATTACAAATGAAGACTCAAATCTAATCTAAGCTTTTTACAGCTTTTCTTAGATGACCAATTTATATGACTAATGAAGGGATCAATTACAGGAATGAAAGATTGTAGTTGGTCAATCAATTGTTCAGCAGTAACAGCAGAGATTATGATTTGTCGTGCAGAAGACGTTAAAAATTCTTATTCCACAGCATGATCAAGAAAAGACAATAACTTATCATAATAACCATTAACATTTAACAGACCTATAGGTTTATGGTGAATATGCAGTTGGGCACAAGAGGAAATATGAAAGATCTCTTCCAATGTGCCTAGGGCTTAGGGCATTAGGTGTTAAGACATGCCTACGAGCTTAGTAATTCGGGTCGCAGATACTGCTATGTAGATAGTGCAATGTTTGATTCCGTTAAGCTTTTCTCCTTAACCCATGTAACAAGCGTTGGGCCAATAGCTCCCAAGTCAGTTGACTTTAGGGTATTAGGTGTTAAAACGCCCCTTCGGGCTTAATTGCTTAGGTTAGAGAGGCTACGAAACCAAACTTATCTACATTTTTATTATTATCATTTTTTATTCTTTTTATTTTCATTTTTTTTAATTATATACAATCCATTTTCCTTAGTTGTTACCTGTAACAAAAGAACATAAATAATGTAATAATCCAATGTGCAACCCACAATCATATGTTAAAGTGTGTGTGTGAAAATTAAGGTTTAAGAATACATGTTAAATAAGTATATGGGCAGAATTAAGTGATAACAATGCGAGAGTTTGTAAACCTGAATATTTCAAGAAGTATTATGATAGACCTTATTAAGAATGGTTACTAAGATGCGTCTCAAGAGTCACTTTAACAAAAGAGCTCCTTTACTCTGCCATCCTAGTAACAACAATTATGCACATGCTTTATGAAATGGAAAACAATTTTTTTTTATCAACTACTACCCTCTCCCCCCAACAAAAACAAGACATTGTCCTCAATGTTTAAAGGTAAAAAGATAGAGTATAAAAGATATCACCTGAAATAACGAACACTGACAAACCTGAAACACACTGAAACAAATATAAGTAACAACAAAACACAATAATAAAACCAAAAAATACAAAGATTCAGAAATGAAGGCTCAAATCCAATCTAAGCTTTTTACGGCTTTCCTTAGTTGACCAATTTATACGACTCATGGAAGGATCAATTACAAGAATGAAATATTGTAGTTGGTCAATCAATTGTTCAGCAGTAGTAGCAGAGATTATGATTTGTCGTGCAGAAGATGTTAGAAATTCGTGTTCCACAGCATGATCAAGAAAAAACTACAACTTATCATAATAACCATTAACATTTAACAAACCTATGGGTTTATGGTGAATGTGCAGTTGGGCCTAAGAGGAAATATGAAAGATCTCTTCCAATGTGCCTAGACCACCTGGTAAAGCAATGAAGGCATCATCATGGTTAAACATTACATTCATTCGAGCCGACATTGTGGAGACCTGAAGGTCGTCTCCAATTGTTTTTCCAATGATGTCCCCTTTTACTAAAGCTTCGGGGAAAACCCCCAAAACTCGACTACCTCCTAAAAATGCAGCTATTGACACACCTCTCATTAACCCAAGACTGCCTCCCCCATACACTAAATGAATCTTTCTCTCAGCTAGCACTTGACCAAGATGATTTGCTGATTCTAAAAACTCTTCTTTCCCAAGACTAGTGATTGTGCATCAAAAGTGTCATTAAGTCTCTTATTTTACATATGTATTTGTTGTTTTTATTTGGTTGTTTTTATAATAATTGATGTGTTTTTTTAGTAATGAAGTTTGTTTTAATGTTTCGATAGGTTTTCGGAGCTTAAATGAATTAATTCAGAAAATTCAACGTCGGAATTCAGAACAAAGAATTGAAGAGACATTTAGTTGAAGATTGATGCAAATCTTGGTTCAAATAAGTGCTCCAAATTTGTCCCAAAAATCAATTCTATTCCAATTCTAGAAAAGAATATCATATGATTTATTTCAAACCCAAACTTGCCTTATGTTGTGTGCAAACTTCAACCATTAAACACTCAAGGTTTCAATGTCAATCTTAGCCCAAATAATAAGTACATTTGTATACTTATTTGATGCTCAAATTCAGCCCAAAATCAGCCCCAAATCAGCCCTAAATCAACCCCAAATCAACCCAAACACAATCCATGATCTTACATGTCCACACAACAAATAACAATTGATTTATTTTGGGTAATCCATTGATCCAAGAAGGTAAGCACGGACTAGAGGACAGATTCGGGCTTCTTTGTTGTTGCTATAATTTGGACTTGAAAATGGCCTTTTTAGATCTTGGGCTCCATATGAAAGTTGTAGGCCTATATCTTACCTTTCCATCCATATAAAGTAGACCTAAATCTGAGATTTATAGCTCCAGATATGACCCAATTACCGAACAGTATTCCGGTTTGGATTGCACCGACATCTCTTTTCTAATTTTGGTCATCTCTTTGCCCTTGTAGTTTAAGTTCTTAAAGTCATCAATCAATCCTTTCATTTATGTGATAGGCCTGCATTTAAAATGAACATTTATCACAAATTAAAGGTATCTTATATTATTAGATATATTATTATAAAACATGCTTTATTTAAGGAGTTATTGATATTTCAAGTGCAAAATGATGATATAAAACCATGATAAAAATGCACTTTTAAGTACTAATCACACCCCCCAACCAGCTTATTACTAGTCCCTAGTAATCAAAGCGTTAAAATAGAAAAAAAATTTGCAAATTCCACAAAGCAAGGTATTCATCATTTAACTTCCATTAATCTATCTAGATAAACAAACTCTCGTTAAATTTATATACCTGCTCAATACCTCTTAACAAGATATTCATAAACCTTTCTTTTGTGCTCAATGTATCAACACATAATTATGGGGCTTTTCTTGGAAGAAAACAAAATTTTTGTTCTAATGTTTAAGGTTAACTTCCTTGGGTTGGGATTATTATTTTTGTCTTTTTTTTCTTTTTCTTTTTTAAATATA
Organism: Populus euphratica; assembly: GCF_000495115.2. Classification (NCBI taxonomy): domain Eukaryota; kingdom Viridiplantae; phylum Streptophyta; class Magnoliopsida; order Malpighiales; family Salicaceae; genus Populus; species Populus euphratica. The sequence goes on from NW_011500873.1 coordinate 11,960, forward strand.
TATACATATAATTTAAAAACACCATGCATCTTTAACCCATGTAATGAGCTTCCAGCTAATGACTCCCAGACCAATTGGTCTTAGGGCATTAGGTGTTAAGACACCCCTACGAGCTTAGTAACTCAGGTCGCAGATACTGATATGTAGATAGTGCAATGTTTGATTTTCTTAAGCTTTTCTCCTCAACCCATGTAACAAGCGTTGGGCCAATAGCTCCCAAGTCAGTTGACTTTAGGGTATTAGGTGTTAAAACACCCATTCGGGCTTAATTGCTTAGGTTAGGGAGGCTACGAAACCAAACTTATCTACATTTTTATTATTATCATCATTTTTTTTCTTTTTTTTTATTTTTTTTATTTTTTTTAATTATATACAATCCCTTTCCCTTAGTTGTTACCTTTAACAAAAAAACATAAATAATGTAATAATCCAATATGCAACCCACAATCATATGTTAAAGTGTGTGTGTGTAAATTAAGGTTTAAGAATACATGTTAAATAAGTATATGAGCAAAATTGAGTGATAACAATGTGAGAGTTTGTAAACCTGAATATTTCAAGAAGTATTATAATAGACCTTGATAAGAATGGTTACTAAGATGCGTCTCAAGAGTCACTTTAACAAAAGAGCTCCTTTACTCTGCCATCCTAGTAACAACAATTATGCACATGCTTTATGAAATGAAAAATAATTTTTTTTTTATCAACTACTACCCTCTCCCCCCAACCAAAACGAGACATTGTCCTCAATGTTTAAAGGTAGAAAGATAGAGTATAGAAGATATGACCTGAAATAACGAACACTGACAAACTTGAAACACACGAAAACAAATAAAAGTAACAACAAAACACAATAATAAAACCAAAAGACATAAAGATTCACAAATGAAGGCTCAAATCCAATCTAAGCTTTTTACGACTTTCCTTAGTTGACCAATTTATGTGACTCATGGAAGGATCAATTACAGGAATGAAAGATTGTAGTTGGTCAATCAATTGTTCAGCAGTAGTAGCAGAGATTATGATTTGTCGTGTAGAAGATGTTAGAAATTCCTGTTCCACAGCATGATCAAGAAAAGACAACAACTTATCATAATAATCATTAACATTTAACAAACCTGTGGGTTTATGGTGAATGTGCAGTTGAGCCCAAGAGGAAATATGAAAGATCTCTTCCAATGTGCCTAGACCACCTGGTAAAGCAATGAAGGCATCAGCATGGTTAAACATTGCATTCATTCGAGCTGGCATTGTGGAGACCTGAAGTTCCTCTCCAATTGTTTTTCCAATGATGTCCCCTTGTGCTAAAGCTTCGGGGACAACCCCCAAAACTTGACTACCTCCTAAAAATGCAGCTATTGACACACCTCCCATTAACCCAAAACTGCCTCCCCCATACACTAAATGAATCTTTGTTTCAGCTAGCACTTGACCAAGATGATTTGCTGATTCTAAAAACTCCTTTTCTTTCCCAGGACTAGATCCACCAAAAACACAAATATTTCTTATATGATGACTTGAGGAACTTGCCATTTCTACACACTTCTGTAGTTGTTGAATGTATGGGTTGAGTAGAAATGAAAGGAAGGAAGAGAGGGTTTTATAGATGAGAAATTAGAAAGGCAATCATGCCACCTATATGTAGGCCAACTAGAGTCTCACACACTCTCTCTCTCTCTTTATTTATTTATTTATTTACTTTTGAAAAAGCATGTGTATGTACAGGTATTTGTGATTGTGGCTCACATCTTCCCTTGGTTTTACGTCCAAGAACGGCTTAAACGCCCTCTATGGGTCGGGGATAGGCTTCCCATCCAGTTTTATTAAAAACTGGCAAACAAGGTCTTTTTTAGTCAGATTCCCAAGACTAGGTCGATCATGTTCTTTATGAAATAGTGGCCATAAATCATGAATTGCACGATGCACATCTCCACTAGGATGCGTCTCAAGAGTCCATAGAAGATTATCTAACGACTCCTTACTCAGGCCATCCTTAATGAATTGTATTTTATCTTCATGATTTATAGATATCATTCTTAAAGAATGACTTTATGCATTACAAGTCCATCTGGCACATCGATGATAGACTTTCAGTCGTTTTGCACGACGTTTCTTTGCAAAAGTGCTTTTACCTGTTCCAAGCATGTGTGAAATGAAGGAATTAGAGGACTCACCTGATAATTGGACCTTTGCTTCATTCAACCACCAAATATCTTTAGGAATTCCATGATTCATTAACAATTTCAATCTTGCACATCTAGCACGGTAAATTTTTGTAATCGCATTCCGAGAGAGAGCGGGAAAATACTTTTTTAATTTTTCAAGATTAGTGTTCATTTTCAAATGAGAATTGGAAGAGAGATTCATAGAATTGCACAAATATATACACAGATATCAGTTATCATGGGAAACTAAAAGAACCGACTTAAGTCACGGAGTACTGTTGTCTGCCATTCGACCAGGGTGAGAGAAACTAGCAAAAATCACTCAACAAGAAACACAAAAACAACGTGAGAAAAACAAAATAATCAACCTTTATCTACAAGATCATTCAAACCAGTTGATTCATTTTCACTAGGAAAATTATCAAAGTAAGCTTTCAAACGATGTCGGGAATGCATCTTCAAAATATTTGATCAGGATAATATTTGAATAAGTGAGGGTCATCCCAATAAAAGTTCTTCATTTTGTTCAAAAACGTTTCTTTGTCTTGGGTGCTCCAATCAATTGGCAAATCTCCTAAAGCAAGAAAATTGATATTTTTATTATACCAAGGCATTGGACTAAGAGAAAGTAAGGATTCGTTAGGAAAGCAATCATCGATTAGTTGATGTCAGATGTTGAATTTGTAGCCACTTTTGACAAAAGATTTGCTTCAACATTTTCGATGCGTTTTTCAACTATGATTTCTTTCTCAGAATAAATTGTTTGTAAATCTTCAGATTCATCCAACTCATTTTTACTTAAAGTAGATTCAAGTTGATCATAAACTAATTCATCAATATGATCTACTTCTTGTAAATCATTATTATCTCCAAGTTGCTTGCAAATGCTGAAAATATTCATCTCCAATGTCATGTTTTCAAATGATAGCTTCATCAGTCCATTCTTACAATTAATCAATGCATTAGAAATTGCAAGAAACGGACGTCCTAGAATAACAGGAAATGAATTACATGCTTGAATAGGTTTTGTGTGCAAGACAACAAAATCCATAGGATAAATGAATTTATAGACTTGTTTAACATATCTTTGACAATTCCTCTAGGCACTTTTAAAGATCTATCGGTAAGTAAAAGAGTTATAGAAGTTGGTTTTAACTCACCTAGATTGAGACTTTGAAAAACTAAATATGGAAGTAAATTCACACTAGCACCGAGATCAAGGCTCTTTCAATTTTATGCTCTCCAATAAAGCAAGAAATTGTAGGACAACCAGGGTCTTTATATTTCAAAGCATTATTGTTTCGAAGAATAGCACTTACTTGTTCGGCTAGAAAGGCTTTCTTTTTCACATTCAGTTTCCTCTTCAGAGTGCATAGATCTTTCAAAAATTTAGCATGGGAAAGAACTTGTTTAATAGCATCCAACAAAGGTATATTGATCCTTACCTATTTGAAAGTTTTAAAGATTTCACAGTTGTGTTTGACTTTCCTTTGTTTGGTCATGGCTTGAGGAAATGGAAGTACTGGCGGGGAATCAGTCGTTTCTTTGCAAATTTTAGATTCAACCTCTTCCTTACCCACAGAGATTGACTCATCATCTTTCTCACAAGGTTCAAGAGTGGGTTTTTCTATAACCTTACCACTACAAAGAGTAGTGACTAATTTGACTTGATCCATGTGTTGTGATTAGTACTTAAAAGTGCATTTTTATCAAGGTTTTATATCATCATTTTCCAATTCTCATTTGAAAATGGACACTAATATTGAAAAATTAAAAAAGTATTTTCCCGCTCTGCCTCAAAATACGATTACAAAACTTTACCGTGCTAGATGTGCAAGATTGAGATTGTTAATGAATCATGGAACTCCTGAAGATATTCGCTGGTTGATTGAAGCAAAGGTCCGATTATCAGGTGAGTCCTCTAACTCCTTCATTTCACACATGCCTGGAACAGGTAAAAGCACTTTTACAAAGAAATATCGTGCAAAACGACTGAAAGTCTGTCATCGATGTGCTAGATAGACTTGTAATGCACAATGTCGTTCTTTAGGGATGGTATCTATAAACTGTGAAGATAAAATACAATTCATTAAGGATGGCCTGAGTAAGGAGTCTTTAAATAATCTTCTATTGACTCTTGAGACACAGCCTGAGTAAGGTGGTCTACGCACATTGGAAAAGATCTTTCATATTTCCTCTTGTGCCCAACTGCACATTCACCATAAACCTATAGGTCTGTTAAATGTTAATGGTTATTATGATAAGTTGTTGTCTTTTCTTGATCATGTTGTGGAATAGGAATTTCTAACATCTTCTGCATGACAAATCATAATCTCTGTTATTACTGCTGAACAATTGATTGACCAACTACAATCTTTCATTCCTATAATTGATCCCTCTATGAGTCGCATAAACTGGTCATCTAAGAAAAGCCGTGAAAAGCTTACATTAGATTTGAGCCTTCATTTGTGAATCTTTGTGTCTTTTGGTTTTTGTGTTTTGTTGTTTCTTATATTTCTTTCAATGTGTTTTAGGTTTGTCACTGTTCGTTATTTTAGGTGATATCTTCTATACTCTATCTTTCTACCTTTAAACATTGAGAATAATGTCTTGTTTTAGTTGGGGGGAGAGGGTAGTAGCTAAAAACAAAACTGTGTTTTCTATTAAGCATGTGCAAAATTATTGTTTCTATGATGGCAGAGTAAGGAGAAATTTTTATGACTCTTGAGACGCATCTTAGTAATCATTCTTAACAAGGTCTATCATAATACTTCTTGAAATATTTAGATTTACAAACTCTCGCATTTTTATCACTTAATTCTGCTCATATACTTATTTAACATGTATTCTTAAACCTTAATTTACACACACATACTTTAACATATGATTGTGGGTTGCATATTGGATTATTACAATATTTATGTTCTTTTGTTAAAGGTAACAACTAAGGGAAAGGGATTGTATATAATTAAAAAAAAATGATAATAATAAAAATGTAGATAAGTTTAGTTTCGTAGCCTCCTTAACCTAAGCAATTAAGCCCGTAGGGGTGTTTTAACACCTAATACCCTAAAGTCAACTGACTTGGGAGCTATTGGTGACATGACTAAAAGATTGATGTCTTCTCCCAAGTGCAGGAGTGTCGAAGTAATAAATAACCCGGCAAGACATTACATGGGTTAAGACATGCCTACGAGCTTAGTAATTCGGGTCGCAGATACTGATATGTAGATAGTGCAATGTTTGATTCCGTTAAGCTTTTCTCCTTAACCCATGTAACAAGCCTTGGGCCAATAGCTCCCAAGTCAGTTGACAATCCCTTTTTATTATCATTTTTTATTCTTTTTATTCTTTTTATTCTTTTTTATTCTTTTTTTTTAATTATATACAATCCCTTTCCCTTAGTTGTTACTTGTAACAAAAGAACATAAATAATGTAATAATCCAATGTGCAACCCACAATCATATGTTAAAGTGTGTGTGTGAAAATTAAGGTTTAAGAATACATGTTAAATAAGTATATGAGCAGAATTAAGTGATAACAATGCGAGAGTTTGTAAACCTGAATATTTCAAGAAGTATTATGATAGATCTTATTAAGAATGGTTACTAAGATGCGTCTCAAGAGTCACTTTAACAAAAGAGCTCCTTCACACTGCCATCCTAGTAACAATAATTATGCACACATACTTTATGAAATGGAAAACAATTTTTTTTTATCAACTACTACCCTCTCCCCCCAACCAAAACAAGACATTATCCTCAATGTTTAAAGGTAGAAAGATAGAGTATAAAAGATATCACCTGAAATAACGAACACTGACAAACCTGAAACACACTGAAACAAATATAAGTAACAACAAAACACAATAATAAAACCAAAAAATACAAAGATTCAGAAATGAAGGCTCAAATCCAATCTAAGCTTTTTACGGCTTTCCTTAGTTGACCAATTTATGCGACTCATGGAAGGATCAATTATAAGAATGAAATATTGTAGTTGGTCAATCAATTATTGAAGGCCTCATATGGATACACATGTTTCACAATAAAAGGACCGCTCCATCTTGATCTTAATTTTCCAGGAAATAAATGCAGTCGAGAATTATAAAGCAAGACTTTTTGACCAACATTGAATGTTTTTCTCAGTATTTTCTTGTCATGAAACTCTTTAATTCTTGCTTTATAAATTCTTGAATTTTCATATGCATCATTTCTTATTTCCTCAAGCTCAGTTATTTGTAATTTTCGTAGTTGACTAGCATCATCTAGATTTGAATTGAAAGCTTTAATAGCCCAATAAGCTTTATGTTCAAGTTCCACAGGCAAGTGACAAGGTTTTCCATAGACTAGTCTATAAGGTGACATACCTAATGATGTTTTATAAGCAATTCGATAATCCCAAAGTGCATCATTAAGTCTTAAAGACCAGTCTTTCCTATTAGGGTTCACTGTTTTCTCCAAAATATGTTTGATCTCCCTATTAGCAAGCTCTACTTGTCCACTTGTTTGAGGGTGATAAGGGGTGGCAACTTTGTGTGTGATTCTATATTTCTTCATTAAAGACTCAAATGGCTTGTTGCAGAAATGTGTTCCACCATCACTTATTATGGCTCGAGGGACTCCAAATCGACTCAAAATATTTTCTTTCAAAAACTTTATCACTGTTTTGTGATCATTGTTTCGACTTGGAATTGCCTCTATCCATTTTGAAACATAATCTACTGCGACTAATATGTATAAGAAACCAAATGATGGAGGGAATGGGCCCATGAAATCTATACCCCAACAGTTAAAGATCTCAATGACAATAATAGGATTTAAAGGCACCATGTGACGTTTTGAAATAGATCCCAACTTTTAACAATTTTCACAAGACTTGCAGAATGCATGTAAGTCTTTGAACATGGTGGGCCAATAACATCCACTTTGTAAGATTTTTGCAGTTGTCTTTCTTGACGAGAAATGGCCCCTACATGCCTCAGAATGACAAAATTTAATGACACTACTTACCTCATTGTCAGGAATGCATCTTCAAAATATTTGATCAGGACAATATTTGAATAAATAAGGATCATCCCAATAAAAGTTCTTCACTTCGTTCAAGAAATTTCTTTTATCTTGGGTACTCAAATGAGTTGGCAATTGTCCTGAAACAAGAAAATTGACAATATTAGCAAACCAAGGCATTGTAGAGACAGAAAGTAAAGATTCATCGGGAAAGTAGTCATCGATTGGTGTGATGTCATTTTTTGAATTTGTTGTCAATCTTGACAAGTGATCTGCGATAACATTTTCGCTGCCTTTCTTATCTTTGATTGTGATATCAAATTCTTGAAGTAATAAAATCCACCGCACCAATCTAGCCTTAGAATCTTTCTTAGAAAGAAGATATTTCAATGCTGCATGATCACTAAAAACAACAACAGGTGAGCCAACAAGATAAGATCTTAATTTTTCACATGCAAATACTACTACAAGTAATTCTTTTTCAGTGATGCTATAATTCATTTGAGCACTATTTAAAATTTTACTTGCATAGTAAATTACATAAGGTTTCTTATCTTTTCTTTGTTCCAAAACAACACCTACGACATAATCACTAGCATCACACATTATTTCAAAAGATAATGACCAAGTTTTTAAGTTTAACAAAGGCTTCTTCACAATGTTCAGTCCATTCAAAAATAGTATCCTTTGTTAGAAGGTTACTTAAAGGCTTAGATATTACACTAAAATCTTTGATGAACCTTCTATAAAAACCAGCATGTCCCAGGAATGATCTAACATCTTTAAGAGATTTTGGTGTTGGCAAGTTTGCAATTAACTCAATTTTAGATTTGTCAACCTCAATTCCTTTTGATGAAACAGCAAGTTTGCAATTAACTAAACAACACCTATGACATAATCACTAGCATCACACATTATTTCAAAAGGTAATGACCAATCGGGAGGTTGAATGATAGGAGCACAAGTAAGTAAGTTTTTAAGTTTAACAAAGGTTTCTTCACAATGTTCAGTCCATTCAAAAATAGTATCCTTTGTTAGAAGGTTACTTAAAGGCTTAGATATTACACTAAAATCTTTGATGAACCTTCTATAAAAACTAGCATGTCCTAGGAATGATCTAACATCTTTAAGAGATTTTGGTGTTGAACATTGACACTTGAGCTATGAAAGGAACTTGATTTATTGTTAACATAAGTTATAATCATGAATGCTTGATGAGATTTACAACAAGTTTGCAATTAACTCAATTTTAGATTTGTCAACCTCAATTCCTTTTGATGAAACAATGTGACCAAGTACGATGCCGTTTGTTACCATAAAATGATATTTTTCCCAATTCAACACAAGATTCTTCTCTTCACACCTGGTCAAAACCTTTCCTAAGTTAGTCAAAAAATCATCAAATGAATCGCCAAAAACAGAAAAATCATCCATGAAAATCTCAAGAAAATGTTCAACCATATCACTAAATATACTAAGCATGCATCTTTGAAATGTGGCTGGTGCATTACATAATCCAAAAGGCATCCTTCGATATGCAAAAGTACCAAATAGACATGTGAAAGTAGTCTTTTCTTGATCTTCCAATGCAATTTCAATTTGGTTGTAACCCGAATAGCCATCTAGGAAATAATAAAATTCATGACCTGCAATTCTTTCTAGGATTTGATCCATGAAAGGTAAAGGAAAATGATCTTTTCTAGTCATTGAATTAAGTTTCCTATAGTCAATGCACATGCGCCAACCAGTAACAATTCTGGTGGGAATTAACTCATTGTTCTCATTTGTTATCAAAGTGACTCCAGACTTCTTGGGTACAACTTGGGTAGGACTTACCCATTTGCTGTCAAAAATAGGATAAATGATTTCATTATCTAGAAGCTTAATGACTTTATTTTTCACTACTTCTTTCATATTAGGATTTAGCCTTCGTTGCATTTCTCTAGAGAGTGTAGCATTTTCCTCTAAATAAATTCTATGTGTACAAATCAAAGGACTAATTCCTTTTATATAAGCTATGGTCCATCCTAATGCATTTTTGTGCATTTTTAGAGTTTGTAATAACTTACCTTCTTGATGTGCATTAAGTTTGGAAGAGATTATTACCGGAAAAGTTTCATTTTCTCCCAAAAATGAGTATATGAGATTAGATGGCAATGGCTTCTAATTACTTGAAGGTATGGACTTAATTGATCGTGGTGGCAATTCCTCAATTTGTGGCCTCTAATTACTTGTCTTTGATTCTTCCTGAAAATAAATCATTTTCAAATCATCAGATTCATCAATCTCAATTTCACTGGAAGTGGTTGGAAATTGATCATGAATTAATTTTTCAGTAAAGTCCACTTCCTGTAAATCATTATCATCTCGAGGTTGCTTGCAAATGTTGAAAATATTCATCTCCAATGTCATGTTTCCAAATGATAGCTTCATCAATCCATTCCTACAATTAATCAATGCATTAGAAATTGCAAGAAATTGACGTCCTAAAATAACAAAAAATGAATTACATACTTCAACAGGTTGCGTGTCCAAGACAATAAAATCCACAAGATAAATGAATTTATCGACTTGCACTAACACATCTTCAATTATTCCTCTAGGCACTTTTATAGATCTATCGGCAAGTAAAAGAGTTATAGAAGTTGGTTTTAACACACCTAGATTGAGACTTTGAAAAACTGAATATGGAAGTAAATTCACACTAGCACCGAGATCAAGTAAGGCTCTTTCAATTTTATGCTCTCCAATAAAGCAAGAAATTGTAGGACAACCAGGGTCTTTATATTTCAAAGCATTATTGTTTTGAAGAATAGCACTTACTTGTTCAGCTAGAAAGGCTTTCTTTTTCACATTCAGTTTCCTCTTCAGAGTGCATAGATCTTTCAAAAATTTAGCATAGGAAGGAACCTGTTTAATAGCATCCAGCAAAGGTATATTGATCCTTACCTGTTTAAAAATTTCAAAAATTTCAGAGTTGTGATTGACTTTCCTTTGTTTGGTCATGACTTGAGGAAATGGAAATGCTGGCGGAGAATCAGTCTTTTCTTTGCAATTTTCAGATTCAACCCCTTCCTTACCCACAAAGATTGACTCATCATCTTTCTCATAAGGTTTAAGAGAGGGTTTTTCAATAACCTTACCACTGCGCAGAGTAGTGACTAATTTGACTTGATCCATATGTTGGCTTCCGGAACTACTTACATTTGCATTGTATTGCCCCTTGGGATTTTGTTGTGGTTGAGATGGAAACTTACCTTTCTCTTGGAAACTGAGAGCAGATGTTAATTTTGCAAGAGTATCTTTAAAATCTGTCATGTTTTGAGCAAGTTGAGTATTGATTGTCTCTTGCTTTTCAATGAAGGCATGCAACGTTTCCTCAAGATTTCTTCTAGGAGGTGGAGCATAAGGAGGTGCATATCCATGAGAATTTTGGAAATTATGGTGTGCTTGAAACGGTGGGTGTGAAGTTTGTGCATTCTTGTTCTCACTCTTCTAACCGAAATTTGGGTGATTTCTCCAACTAGGGTTGTATATTTGTGAGTATGGGTTGTGGTTGGCCCTTTGGAAACTGTTTAAAGCATGGGCTTGTTCATGGAGACATTCCTTAAAAGAAGGCAAGGTTGGACAATCGTTGGTTGAGTGTTCATTTGTTTCACAGATTTGACACACAATGTTTTCAACAGATTTTAATTGACCACTCTTTTTCAATTTTAGTGCCTCGACTTTTCTAGCTAAAGATGCAAACTTGGCTTGAAGGTCATGATCTTCCCTAAGGTTGTACATACCTCCACTAGATGTATGAGGTTGAGTTTTACTCGGTGCCTCATAAGTACCCGCGGTGTCCCAATTTTGAGCATTTTTAGCTAACAAGTCTAAGTACTTCATTGCTTCATCAAGGTCTTTATCTTCAAAAGTTCCATTGCACATCAATTCAACCATTTGCCTATCTTTAGGTGTTAACCCTTCATAAAAATATGAAACCAATCTCCATATTTCAAAACCATGATGAGGGCAAGTACTAAGCAAGTCTCGATACCTATCCCAACATTGGTAAAATGTTTCTCCTAGTTTTTGAGTGAAAGTGGTGATTTGTCTTTTGAAAGAGTTTGTTTTGTGAGATGGGAAAAACTTCTTCAAAAACTGTTGTTGCATTTCATCCCAAGCATGAATGGATCCTGGTCTTAAATTTTGTAGCCATGTTTTATCTTTATCTTTTAATGAAAAAGGAAAAAGCTTTAATCTGATGGTGTTCATGCTACAATTTAAATTATTATATGTGTTGCAAACCTCCTCAAATTCCCTTAAATGCAAGTATGGATTTTCCAATTCTAAGCCATGAAAAAAAGGTAAAAGTTGAATAATACCTGGTTTAAAATTAAAATGAGATGCATCGGGAGGAAAAACTATGCATGATGGTGGACTTGTTCTTGTGGGATTCATGTGGTCTCTAAGTGTTCTAGCATGGTTATTCTCATTATTCTCATTATGAAGTGATTGATTATCTTCTTCGGCCATATTTTCTAAAACTGATGAGCATACCCTACAAAGTCTACCACTTGATGTATGTGACCACACTCTCATGCACGTGAAGGAATAGAATAAAAGGAAGAAGAAAACAAAAGAAGAAGAAACAAGAGAAAAGAAACAAAGTTATATACAAGAAAAGTGAAAAGAGAAAATAAAATAACTACTATAATTTATACAAGAACTTACCTCCCCGGCAACGGCGCCAAAAACTTGACATGACTAAAAGATTGATGTCTTCTCCCAAATACAGAAGTGTTGAAGTAATAAATAACCCGGCAAGACCGGGGTCGAACCACAAGGAGGTTAATTGTACAAATTATAAATAACAATAATACAACAACAATAACAATAACAACAACAACAATAATAATAGTAATAACAGCAATAATAATAATACTAATAATAGTTATAGTAGTACTACTACTATACTACTACTACTACTACTACTAATAATAATAATAATAATAATAAAGAAGAAGATGATGAGAACTTTGAGATGAAATATTAATGTAAAGATTTAATAACGATAATAATAAATGTCAAGGTTAGAGGATCCACTAATGGTATGTCAAACAAGTATAGTATAAACTTTTATTAGTCAATTGGAAACCAAACACAAAAGAGGTTCCAATCTCATTATAGATTGTTAACATGATTACATTAGTCATCTTATTCAATTAATGCTAATACTTGTAAATCTCATCAAGCATTCATGATTATAACTTATGTTAACAATAAATCAAGTTCCTTTCATAGCTCAGGTGTCGGTTATACCATACATTATGGGCTATGAAAGTGCCAAGCATTTGTTGTACCAAGTGTTATACAACATAAATCAAGATTAATCATTTAGTGTTATACAACAACATAAATCAAGATTAGTCATTTAACAAGCAAAGTATTAAAGAGTGAACAAGATAACAAATATAAAACATGTTAGTACCAAACATTAAAGTCCATATTAAGTTTACATTATACTTATTCTTACACCATTAGTGTAACCTTTTCACCTTGACATAACTAACTTAGCTAGACATAATGAAAGAAAGCAAAATAGATAAACAAAATAAGAACATAAAAGTTAACTAAGTAAAGGAAAGGAAATGAAAGGCATAAACTTAATATTAATGAAAACAAAGCATAAAAAATACAAAGAGAGAAAGGAAGAGCATGATCTTGATCTGAACACCAAGATGCACTAAGATGCCTAAATACATGGCAAATGCCTCCTTTTATAGGCTAAAATTGGGAACTATTGATTTGATGACTAATTGATGAGTGGGTGGCCAACTCTTGACTTGGTGACAATCCTTATGTTCTCTTGTCTGCCCAAAATATCATTGATATGTCAAAATTAGAGCCACTCAAAACATGAAAGTTGTAGGCAATTGTCTCAGCTTTCTTGTGTAAAAAATTCAGCTCATTTCAATTTCTAGAACTCCAAAGATGACCAAAATACTGAATAGTGCTCGGGCTGGAGGACAGATTCGGGCTTCTTTGTTGTTGCTACAATTTGGACTTGAAAATCGCCTTTTTAGATCTTGGGCTCCATATGAAAGTTGTAGGCCTATGTCTTACCTTTCCATCCATATAAAGTAGACCTAAATCGAAGATCTATAGCTCCAGATATGACCCAATTACCGAACAGTGTTCCGGTTTGGATTGCACCGACATCTCTTTTCTAATTTTGGTCATCTTTTTGCCCTTGCAATTTAAGTTCTTAAAGTCATCAATCAATCCTTTCATTTATGTGATAGGTCTGCATTTAAAATGAACATTCACCACAAATTAAAGGTATCTTATATTATTAGATATATTATTATAAAACATGCTTTAGTTAAGGAGTTATTGATACTTCAAGTTCAAAATGATGATATAAAATCGTGATAAAAATGAGGGCGTTTAAGCCGTTCTTGGATGTAAAACCAAGGGAAGATGTGAGCCACAATCACAACTACCTGTACATACACATGCTTTTTCAAAAGTAAATAAATAAAGAGAGAGAGAGTGTGTGTGGTAGACTCTAGTTGGCCTACATATAGGTGGTATGATTGCCTTTCTAATTTCTCATTTATAAAATCCTCTCTTCCTTCCTTTCATTTCTACTCAACCCATACATTCAACAAATACAAAAGTGTGTAGAAATGGCAAGTTCCTCAGGTCATCATATAAGAAATATTTGTTTTTTTGGTGGATCTAGTCCTAGGAAAGAAATGGAGTTTTTATAATCAGCAAATCATCTTGGTCAAGTGCTAGCTGAGAGAAAGATTCATTTAGTGTATGGGGGAGGTAGTCTTGGGTTAATGGGAGGTGTGTCAATAATTGTATTTTTAGGAGGTAGTCGAGATTTGGGGGTTGTCCCCGAAACTTTAGCAAAAGGGGACATCATTGAAAAAATAATTGGAGAAGAACTTCAGGTCTCCACAATGTCAGCTCGAATGAATGCAATGTTTAACCATGTCGATGCCTTCATTGCTTTACCAGGTGGTCTACGCACATTGGAAGAGATCTTTCATATTTCCTCTTGTGCCTAACTGCACATTCACCATAAACTTATAGGTCTGTTAAATGTTAATGGTTATTATGATAAGTTGTGGTCTTTTCTTGATCATGTTGTGGAATAGGAATTTCTAACATCTTCTGCACGACAAATCATAATCTTTGCTGCTACAGTTGAACAATTAATTGACCAACTACAATCTTTCATTCCTGTAATTGATCCCTCTATGAGTCGCATAAATTGGTCATCTAAGAAAAGCCGTAAAAAGCTTAGATTAGATTTGAGCCTTCATTTGTGAATCTTTATGTCGTTTGGTTTTTGTGTTTTGTTGTTTCTTATATTTCTTTCAATGCGTTTCAGGTTTGTCACTGTTCGTTATTTTAGGTGATATCTTCTATACTCTATCTTTCTACCTTTAAACATTGAGAACAATGTCTAAACTGTGTTTTCTATTAAGGATGTGCAAAATTATTGTTTCTATGATGGCAGAGTAAGGAGAAATTTTTATGACTCTTGAGACGCATTTTAGTAATCATTCGTAACAAGGTCTATCATAATACTTCTTGAAATATTTAGATTTACAAACTCTCGCATTGTTCTCGAATCCAAACTAGAACACTGTTCGGTAATTGGGTCATATCTGGAGCTATAGATCTCAGATTTGGGTCTACTTTATATGGATGGAAAGGTAAGACATAGGCCTATAACTTTCATATGGAGCCCAAGATTTAAAAAGGCCATTTTCAAGTCTAAATTCTTGCAACAACAAAGAAGCCCGAATCTGTCCTCTAGCCGAGCACTGTTCAGTATTTTAGCCATATGTGGAGTTCTATAAGTCAAAATGAGCTGAATGTTTTACACAAGAAGCTGAGACAATTTCCTACAACTTCTATGTTTTTACGTGGCTCCAATTTTGACGTTATCAATGACATTTTGGGTAGACAAGAGAAGATAAAGATTGTCACTAAGACAAGAGTTGGTCACCCACTCATTAATTAGTCATCAAATCAATAGTTCCCAATTTTGGCCTATAAAATGAGGCATTTGCCATGCATTTAGGCATCTTGGTTTCCAGATCAAGATCATGCTCTTCCTTTCTCTCTTTGTATTTTTTATGCTTTGTTTTCATTAATATTAAGTTTATGCCTTTCATTTCCTTTCCTTTTCTTAGTTAACTCTTATCTTATTTATGTTCTTATTTTATTTATTTATTTTTCTTTCTTTCATTATGTCTAGGTAAGTTTTTTATGTCAAGGTGAAAAGGTTACACTAATGGTGTAAGAATAAGTATAGTGTAAACTTAATATGGACTTTAATGTTTGATACTAGCATGTTTTGTATTTGTTATCTTGTTCACTCTATAATACTTTGCTTGTTAAATGACTAATCTTGATTTATGTTGTATAACACTTGGTACAACAAATGCTTGCCACTTTCATAGCTCATACTGTATGGTATAACCGACAACTGAGCTATGAAAGGAACTTGATTTATTGTTAACATAAGTTATAATCATGAACGCTTTACGAGATTTACAAGTATTAGCATTAATCGAATAAGATGACTAATGTAATCATGTTAACAATATATAATCTGATTGGAACCTCCTTTATGTGTGGTTTCCAATTGAATAGTAAGAGTTTATACTATACTTGTTTGATATACCATTAGTGGATCCTCTAACCTTGACATTTGTTATTATCATTGTTTGATCCTTACATTAATATTCTATCTCAAAGTTCTCATCTTCTTCTTCTTCTTCTCCATCGCTTTCTTTATTATTATTATTATTAGTATTACTACTACTACTACTACTATTATTTCTAGAATTTTGGAAATTGTGGTGTGCTTGAAACGATGGTTGTGAAGTTTGTACATTGTTATTATCATTCTTCCAATTGAAATTTGGGTGATTTCTCCAACCAGGATTGTATGTTTACGAGTATGGATTATGGTTGGTCCTTTGGAAACTGTTTAAAGCATGGGCTTGTTCATGGAGACATTCCTTAAAAGAAGGTAAGGTTGGACAATTACTGGTTGAGTGTTTATTTGTTTCACATATTTGACACACAATGTTTTCAACATATTTTAATTGACCACTCTTTTTTAATTCTAGTGCCTCGACTTTTTTAGCTAAAGATACAAACTTGGCTTGGAGATCATGATCTTCCCTAAGGTTGTACATACCTCCACTAGATGAATGAGGTTGAGTTTTACTTGGTGCCTTATAAGTACTCGCAGTGTCCCCATTTTGAGCATTTTCAGCTATCAAGTCTAAGTACTACATTGCTTCATCAGGGTCTTTATCTTTAAAAGTTCCATTGCACATCAATTCAACCATTTGCCCATCTCTAGGTGTTAACCCTTCATAAAAATGTGAAACCAATCTCCATGTTTCAAAACCATGATGAGGGCAAGTATTTAGCAAGTCTCGATACCTATCCCAACATTGGTAAAATGTTTCTCCTATTTTTTGAGTGAAAGTGGTGATTTGTCTTTTGAAAGAATTTGTTCTGTGAGATGGGAAAAATGTTTTTAAAAACTACTGTTGCATTTCATCCCAAGCATGAATGGATTCTGGTCTCAAATTTTATAGCCATGTTTTAGCTTTATCTTTTAATGAAAAAAGGAAAAAGTTTTAATTTGATGGTGTTCATGCTACAATTTGTATTATTATATATGTTGCAGACCTTCTCAAATTCCCTTAAATGCAAATATGGATTTTCCAAATCTGAGCCATGAAAAAAGGTAAAAGTTGAATAATGTCTGGCTTAAAATTAAAATGAGATGCATCAGGAGGAAAAAGTATGCATGATGGTGCACTTGTTCTTGTGGGATTCATGTGGTCTCTAAGTGTTCTAGCATGATTATTCTCATTATTCTCATTATGATAAAGTGATTGATTATCTTCTTCGGCTATATTTTCTGAAAATGATGACGATACCCTACAAAGTCTACCACTTAATGTACATGACCACACTCTCATGCACATGTAGGAATAGAATAAAAGGAAGAAGAAAACAAAAGAAGGAGAAACAAAACAAAAGAAACAAAGCTATCTACAAGAAAAGTGAAACGAGAAAATAAAATAAAAACTGTAATTTGTATAAGAACTTACCTCTCCTATAACGGCGCTAAAAACTTGACACGAGCAAAAGATTATTGTCTTCTCCCAAGTGCAGGAGTGTCGAAGTAATAAATAACCCGGCAAGACCGGGTTCGAACTACAGGGAGGTTAATTGTACAAATTATAAACAACAATTATAAACAACAACAGTAACAATAACAACAACAATTGTAGTAGTAGTAATAATAATAATAATAACAATAACAATAATAATAATAATAATAATAATAATAAAGAAGAAGAAAAGTTGATGAGAACTTTAAGGTGGAAAATTAACGTAAGGATTAAACAATGATAACAAACAATATCAAGGTTAGAGGATCCACTAATGGTATGTCAAACAAGTATAGTATAAACTCTTATTATTCAATTGGAAACCACACATAAAGGAGGTTCCAATCAGATTATAGATTTTTAACATGATTACATTAGTCATCTTATTCGATTAATGCTAATACTTGTAAATCTCGTCAAGCATTCATGATTATAACTTATGTTAACAATAAATCAAGTTCCATTCATAGCTCAGGTGTCCGTTATACCATACAGTGTGGGCTATGAAAGGGCTAAGCATTTGTTGTACCAAGTGTTATACAACATAAATCAAGATTAGTCATTTAACAAGCAAAGTATTAAAGAGTGAACAAGATAACAAATACAAAACATGTTAGTATCAAACATTAAAGTCCATATTAAGTTTACATTATACTTATTCTCACACCATTAGTGTAACCTTTTCACCTTGACATAATTAACTTAGCTAGACATAATGAAAGAAAGAAAAATAGATAAATAAAATAAGAACATAAATAAGATAAAAGTTAATGAAAGGAAATGAAAGGCATAAACTTGATATTAATGAAAGTAAAGCATAAACATTACAAAAAATACAAAGAGAGAAAGGAAGAGCATGATCTTTATCTGGAAACCAAGATGCCTAAATACATGGCAAATGCCTCCTTTTATAGGCCAAAATTGGGAAATATTGATTTGATGACTAATTGATGAGTGGGTAGCCAACTCTTGACTTGGTGACAATCATTATCTTCTCTTGTATGCCTAAAATGTCATCGATAATGTCAAAATTGGAGCCACTTAAAACATGAAAGTTGTAGGAAATTGTCTCAGCTTTCTTATGTAAAACATTCATCTCATTTGGACTTCTAGAACTCCAGATATGGGTCAAACACTGAACAATGCTCAGGCTGGAAGACAAATTCAGACTTCTTTGTTGTTGCTATAATTTGGACTTGAAAGTTGTAGGCTTACCTTTCTATTCATATAAAGTAGACCTAACTCTAATATCTACAGCTCCAGATATGACCCAATTAGAGAACAATATTATGATTTGGATTACACCGGCATCTCTTTTCTAAGTTTGGTCATCTCTTTGTCCTTTCAATTTTAGTTCTTAAATTCATCAATCAATCCTTTCATTTATATGATAGGCCTGCATTTCAAATGAACATTTACCATAAATTAAAGGTATCTTATATTATTAGATATATTATTATAAAACATGCTTTAGTTAAGGAGTTATTGATACTTCAAGTGCAAAAGGATGACATAAAACCTTGATAAAAAATGCACTTTTAAGTACTAATCAAAGACCAAACCAATAAGACCTTAGATGACATTTGAAGTCAACTAACCAAGTTGACTCAATCACGAAGCTTTCAAGAGAAGAGAAAAATCCCAACTCAACCAATGCCAAATCTTAGAAGTCAGGTATACATGAGTGAATCCTCACCTAGTGAACCTTCAAACTATGAACAAGTCCAAGCCATCACCCCCTTTAGAAATGAAAAGATTGTTGACAAAGGTATAGGTTTTGGGATTCCTAAAGGTATTATGAAGGAGAAATCTAGGGAAAGTGAAGAGGGAATCAAAACACAAGTGGCAAATGAGAGTTTCAGTGAAAAGAAAGGTGAGATAAATGAGTGAGAAAGGATATGATTCAAGAAAAATTGGAGTTAAAGTGAGTGATTTAGAATTTGTTCCTAGAGCACCATTTCCACAAAGGTTAGGGAAATTTAAACATGATCTTATGAACTCGGAAATCTATGAATTGTTCAAACAAGTAAAAGTCAATATTCCACTCCTTGATGCAATTAAACAAGTCCCATCTTATGCAAAGTTTCTTAAGGATTTATTTATAGTTAAACGGAGATTGAATGTGAAAGAAAGAGCCTTTCTAATTGAACATACTAGTGCCATCATCCAATTTAAGACCCCTCCCAAATACAAAGATCCTAGTTGTCCTACCATTTCATGCATTATTGGAAATCATAAGATAGATCAAGCTTTGTTAGATTTAGGAGCAAGTGTGAATTTAATACCCTACATTATTTATAAATAATTAAGTTTAGGAGAAATCAAGCCTACTCAAATCACCCTTCAATTAGCTGATAGGTCAATCAAGATTCTTAGGGGTATTGTTGAGGATTTGTTGGTCTAAGTAGATAAATTCTACTTTCCTGTTGATTTTGTAGTATTAGACACCGCACCTATTCAAGGATCTAATGCTTCCATCCCAATCATCTTACGTAGACCTTTCCTAACTACATCTAATGCTTTAATTAAATGTAGGAATGGGGTGATAAAATTGTCTTTTGAGAATATTGACACGACTAAAAGATTGATGTCTTCTCCCAAGTGCAGGAGTTTCGAAGTAATAAATAACCCAGCAAGACCGGGGTCGAACCATAGGGAGGTTAATTGTACAAATTATAAATAACAATAATACAACAATAATAACAATAATAATAACAACAACAACAATAATAATAGTAATAACAACAACAACAATAACAACAACAACAACAACAACAACAACAATAATAATAATAATAATAATAATAATAATAGTAATACTAATAATAATAATAATAATAATAATAATAAAGAAGAAGAAGAAGATGATGAGAACTTTGAGATGGAATATTAACGTAAAGATTTAACAACGATAATAATAAATGTCAAGGTTAGAGGATCCACTAATGGTATGTTAAACAAGTATAGTATAAACTCTTATTAGTCAATTGGAAACCACACACAAAGGAGGTTCCAATCTGATTATAGATTGTTAACATGATTACATTAGTCATCTTATTCAATTAATGCTAATACCTGTAAATCTCATCAAGCATTCATGATTATAACTTATGTTAACAATAAATCAAGTTCCTTTCATAGCTCAAGTGTCGGTTATACCATATAGTATGGGCTATGAAAGTGCCAAGCATTTGTTGTACCAGGTGTTATACAACATAAATCAAGATTATTCATTTAATAAGCAAAGTATTAAAGAGTGAACAAGATAACAAATACAAAACATGTTAGTATCAAACATTAAAGTCCATATTAAGTTTACACTATACTTATTCTTACACCATTAGTGTAACCTTTTCACGTTAACATAATAAACTTAGCTAGACATAATGAAAGAAAGAAAAATAAATAAACAAAATAAAAACATAAATAAGATAAAAGTTAACTAAGAAAATGAAAGGAAATGAAAGCCATAAACTTTAATGAAAGAAAGCAAAATAGATAAACAAAATAAGAACATAAAAGTTAACTAAGTAAAGGAAAGGAAATGAAAGGCATAAACTTAATATTAATGAAAACAAAGCATAAAAAATACAAAGAGAGAAAGGAAGAGCATGATCTTGATCTGAACACCAAGATGCCTAAATGCATGGCAAATGCCTCCTTTTATAGGCCAAAATTGGGAAATATTGATTTGATGACTAATTGATGAGTGAGTAGCCAACTCTTGACTTGGTGACAATCCTTATCTTCTCTAGTTTGCCCAAAACATCATTGATAACGTCAAAATTGGATCCACTCGAAAACATGAAAGTTGTAGGCAATTGTCTCAGCTTTCTTGTGTAAACAATTCAGCTCATTTGGACTTCTAGAACTCCAGATATGGCCAAAATACTACACAGTGCTCGGGTGGAAGGACAGCTTCGGGCTTCTTTATTGTTGCAATAATTTGGACTTGAAAATGGCCTTTTTAGATCTTGGGTTCCATATGAAAGTTGTAGGCCAGGTCTTACCTTTCCATCCATATAAAGTAGACCTAAATATGAGATCTATAGCTCTAGATATGACCCAATTACCGACTAGTGTTCTGATTTGGATTGCACCGACATCTCTTTTCTAATTTTGGTCATCTCTTTGCCCTTGCAATTTAAGTTCTTAAAGTCATCAATCAATCCTTTCATTTATGTGATATGCCTGCATTTGAAATGAACATTTATCAGTAATTAAATGTATCTTATATTATTAGATATATTATTATAAAACATGCTTTAGTTAAGGAGTTATTGATACTTAAAGTGCAAAATGATGATATAAAACCATGATAAAAATGCACTTTTAAGTACTAATCAAATATAACTGTGAAGATAAACATATTCAATGTTTCCAAACAAATTGGTGAACATGAGGACATTAGAAAGGTAGATTTGATCCAAATAGTTTGTCAAGAACACTTTAAAAGAGTGTGGATAAAGGATCCATTAGAGAGAACTTTAATTCATGATGAGAGATTTTATTCTTTGGAATGTGATGATGAGGAAGTAAAAGAGCTTGAGATTTATCTAGATCCAATGCTTATTATGTTAATAGGTCAATGGACCCCATCGTTTAAGCCTTTGATTTCAGCCCAAATGAAAGTTAAGGCATCTCTTGTACAACCTTATAAACCAGAAAGGAAGCCTTTATCGAGTGATCTTAAGTATGCATTTCTAGGGGAAGATGAATCATATCCTATTGTGATCTCATCAAAACTTAGCATAGAGTAGGAACAAAAACTTTTGAGAGTGGTGAAAAAACACAAGAAAGCAATTGGGTGGACAATTACTAACTTGAAAGGAATTAGCCTTCTTGTATGTACACATAGAATTTATCTTAAAGAAGAGGCTAAATCTATGAGGCAAATACAAAGACGATTGAACCCAAACATGAAGGAAGTAATGAAAGGTGAAGTGCTTAATCTACTTGATGCAGGTATCATTTATCCCATTACAAACTCAAAATGGGTTAGTCCAACCCAAGTTGTCCTGGAGTCATGGTAATGAAAAATGAAAATAATAAGCTAACAAGAATCCAAACCGGATGGCGTATGTGCATTGATTATTGTAAGTTGAACATAGAGACTAGGAAGAGCCATTTTCCACTTTCATTTTTAGACCAGGAACTTGAAAAAGTAGTTGGAAGAGCTTTCTATTGTTTTCTTGATGGAAACTTAGGTTATAACCAAATTGAGATTTCCTTAGAAGACCAAGAAAAAACCACTTTCACTTGTTCTTTTGGTACCTATGCTTATAGAAAGAATGCCCTTTAGCTTGTGTAATGTACCAGCTACTTTTCAAAGGTGTATGATGAGTATCTTTAGTGACATGGTGGAAATTTTTTGAAAGTTTTCATGAATGAGTTTTTAGTTTATAGGGATTCTTATGAGTTGTGTCTAATGCATTTAGAAAAAGTTCTTGGAAGGTGTGAAAAGAGAAATCTTGTACTCAATTGGGAGAAGTGTCATTTTATGGTGACACATGACATTATCTTAGGTTACATTGTCTCTTCAAAAGGGATAGAGGTAGATAAGTTAAAAGTTGAAATCATTCAAAAATTACCTACCCCAAGGACTGTGAAAGATGTGAGATCTTTTTTAAGACATACTGGTTTTTACCGAAGATTTATTCATTCTTTTAGTACCATTGCCAAACCATTGTGTAACTTGTTATCACAAGATGTCCAATTTGATTGGACATCAAAATGTCAATAAACTTTTGAAAAGTTTAAAGGGTTGTTGACCACTGCACCAATCATGCAAGCTCCTGTTTGGTCTTTACCGTTTGAACTGATGTGTAATGCTAGTGATTTTGTTGTGGGGGCTATTTTAGGGCAAAGAAAAGATAAGAAGCCTCATGTCATTTATTATGCTAGCAAGACTTTAAATAATTCTCAATTAAATTACACTACAACTGAAAAAGAACTCTTAGCTGTGGTATTTGCATTAGGTAAGTTTAGGTCTTATTGGGTTGGATCTCTTGTTATTATTTTTACTGATAATATAGCATTGAAATACTTGCTCACAAAACAAGATACCAAACCATGTTTGATTCGATGGATCGTCCTACTCCAAGAGTTTAACCTTGAAATTGGGTAGACAAGAGAAGATAAGGATTGTCACTAAGACAAGAGTTGGTCACCCACTCATTAATTAGTCATCAAATCAATAGTTCCTAATTTTGGCCTATAAAATGAGGCATTTGCCATGCATTTAGGCATCTTGGTTTCCAGATCAAGATCATGCTCTTCTTTTCTCTCTTTGTATTTTTTAATGTTTATGCTTTAGTTTCATTAATATCAAGTTTATGCCTTTCATTTCCTTTCCTTTACTTAGTTAACTTTTATGTTCTTATTTTGTTTATCTATTTTGCTTTCTTTCATTATGTCTAGCTAAGTTAATTATGTCAAGGTGTTAACTCTTATCTTATTTATGTTCTTATTTTATTTATTTATTTTTCTTTCTTTTATTATGTCTAGTTAAGTTTTTTATGTCAAGGTGAAAAGGTTACACTAATGGTGTAAGAATAAGTATAATGTAAACTTAATATGGACTTTAATGTTTAATACTAACATGTTTTATATTTGTTATCTTGTTCACTCTTTAATACTTTGCTTGTTAAATGACTAATCTTGATTTATGTTGTATAACACTTGGTACAACAAATGCTTGGCACTTTCATAGCCCATAATGTATGGTATAACCGACACCTGAGCTATGAAAGAAACTTGATTTGTTGTTAACACCACTTTCATAGCTCATACTGTATGGTATAACCGACACCTGAGCTATGAAAGGAACTTGATTTATTGTTAACATAAGTTATAATCATGAATGCTTTACGAGATTTACAAGTATTAGCATTAATCGAATAAGATGACTAATGTAATCATGTTAACAATATATAATCTGATTGGAACCTCCTTTGTGTGTGGTTTCCAATTCAATAATAAGAGTTTATACTATACTTGTTTGATATACCATTAGTGGATCCTCTAACCTTGACATTTGTTATTATCATTGTTTAATCCTTACATTAATATTCTATCTCAAAGTTCTCATCATCTTCTTCTTCTTCTCCATCTCTTTCTTTATTATTATTATTATTAGTATTACTACTACTACTACTACTACTACTACTACTACTACTATTATTTCTAGAATTTTGGAAATTGTGATGTGCTTGAAACGATGGTTGTGAAGTTTGTACATTGTTATTATCATTCTTCCAATTGAAATTTGGGTGATTTCTCCAACCAGGATTGTATGTTTACGAGTATGGATTATGGTTGGTCCTTTGGAAATTGTTTAAAGCATGGGCTTGTTCATGGAGACATTCCTTAAAAGAAGGTAAGGTTGGACAATTACTGGTTGAGTGTTTATTTGTTTCACATATTTGACACACAATGTTTTCAACATATTTTAATTGACCACTCTTTTTTAATTCTAGTGCCTCGACTTTTTTAGCTAAAGATACAAACTTGGCTTGGAGATCATGATCTTCTCTAAGGTTGTACATACCTCCACTAGATGTATGAGGTTGAGTTTTACTTGGTGCCTGACACGATCAAAGAGTTGATGTCTTATCCCAAGTGCAGGAGTGTCAAAGTAAAATAACCCGGCAAGACCGGGGTCGAACCACAGGGAGGTGAATTATATAAATTACAAATAAAGAAAAAGATTTAAAGAGAATAATAACAGAAAAGGAGTTGAAGAAAGTTTTGGGATGTGATATTGATGTAAGGATTAAACAATAACAAAACATATGTCAAGGTTATAGGATTCACTAATGGTATTTCAAATAAATATAATATAAACTCTTTTTATTACTCAACTAGAAACCACACACAAAGGAGGTTCTAATCGGATGATTTCTCGTTATTAGCTCATTATAAATTACTAACATGATCATATTAATTATCTTATATAAGTAATACCATACTTATAAATATCATCAAGCATTCATGTTGCTAGTTTATGTTAACAACAAATCAAGTTTCTATCATAATAACGATTTCGGCCGAAAACTATGAAAGATCAAGCATTTGATGTACCAAATATTATACAACACAAATCTAAATTAAACATTTAATAAGCAAGGTATTAAGAATTAGTAAGATAAAAAGATAAAACATGTTAATAACAATCTTTCTTGGATATAAACATTTAAAGCTCATGTTGAGTTTATATTATACCTATTCTAACACCATTAGAGAAACCTTTTCACCTTGACATAATTAACTTAGTTAAACATTAAGAAGAAGAAAAACACAAATAAACAATATAAGAACATAAACATAATATAAGCTAACTAAGTATAGGAAAGGAAATGAAAGAGCATAAACAAGAGATTACTATAGCATAAAAGAAAACTTGAACATTACAAAGATGTAGAGAGAAAGCAAGAAGATAACTTTGATCTGAAAATTAATATGACTAAATACATGGACAATGCCTCCTTTTATAGGCTAAGTTTCAGAACTATTGATTGATTGAAGAATTGGTGGGCATCCATTGATTTGGTGGCTGGTTTTTGACATTAATGGCTGCTGGTTTTTTGATATTGTGGGCTGATTTTTGATATTGTTGGCTGGCCAAAACGTCATTGCTCACATCAGAATTATAGCCAACTGAATTGTGGAAGCTGTGGGCAATTGTCTCAGCTTTCCATCAAAAAAAACCAGAGCTCATTTGGACTTCTAGAACTCAAGATATGAGCCAAAAACCGAATAGTGCTTGAGCTGCAGGACAGCTTCCGACGTCTTCGTTGTTGCTAAGATTTGGGCTTGAAAACGGCAGAACTGAGTCTTTGACTTCATATGAAAGTTGTAGGTCTATGTCTTACCTTTCCATCGATATAAAATGGACCTAAATCTGATATCTACAGCTCCAGATATGATCAAATTACTGAACGGTGTTCGAGTTTGGAATGCACCAGCAACACTTTGCTAAGTTTGGCCTTCTTTTTATCCTTTCAATTTCAATCCTTAAACTCATCAATCAATCCTTTTATTTATGTGATAGACCTGCATTTAGGATGAACATTTACCATGAATTAAAGGTATATTATATTTTTAGACTTGCTAATATAAAACATGCTTTTGTTAGGGAATTTAATGATACTTTAGGTGCAATATGATGACATAAATCCTTAATGAGAATGCACTTTTAAGTACTAATCACACCCCCCAACCAGCTTATTACTAGTCCCTAGTAATCAAAGCATTAACATAGAAAAATAATTTGCAAATACCACAAAGCAAGGCATTCATCATTTAACTTCTATTAATCTATCCAGATAAACAAACTCTCATTAAATTTATATATCTGCTTAATACCTCTTAAACAAGATATTAGTAAACCTTCTTTCGGTGCTCAATAAATCAAAACATAGCTATGGAGCTTTTCATGGAAGAAAACAAAATTTTTGTTCTAATTTTTTTGAGTGAAAGTGATGATTTGTCTTTTGAAAGAATTTGTTCTGTGAGATGGGAAAAACGTTTTTAAAAACTACTGTTGCATTTCATCCCAAGCATGAATGGATTGAAAGTGGTGATTTGTCTCTTGAAAGAGTTTGTTCTATGAGATGGGAAAAACTTCTTTAAAAATTGTTGTTGCATTTCATCCCAAGCACGAATGGATCCTGGTCTTAAATTTTGTAGCCATGTTTTAGCTTTATCTTTTAATGAAAAAGGAAAAAGCTTTAATCTGATGGTGTTCATGCTACAATTTAAATTATTATATGTGTTGCAGACCTTCTCAAATTCCCTTAAATGCAAATATGGATTTTCCAAATCTGAGCCATGAAAAAAGGTAAAAGTTGAATAATGTCTGGCTTAAAATTAAAATGAGATGCATCAGGAGGAAAAACTATGCATGATGGTGCACTTGTTCTTGTGGGATTCATGTGGTCTCTAAGTGTTCTACCATGATTATTCTCATTATTCTCATTATGATAAAGTGATTGATTATCTTCTTCGGCTATATTTTCTGAAAATGATGAGGATACCCTACAAAGTCTACCACTTAATGTACGTGACCACACTCTCATGCATATGTAGGAATAGAATAAAAGGAAGAAGAAAACAAAAGAAGGAGAAACAAAACAAAAGAAACAAAGCTATCTACAAGAAAAGTGAAAAGAGAAAATAAAATAAAAACTGTAATTTGTATACGAACTTACCTCCCCTACAATGGCGCTAAAAACTTGACACGAGCAAAAGATTATTGTCTTCTCCCAAGTGCAGGAGTGTCGAAGTAATAAATAACCCGGCAAGACCGGGGTCGAACTACAGGGAGGTTAATTGTACAAATTATAAACAACAATTATAAACAACAACAGTAACAATAACAACAACAATTGTAGTAGTAGTAGTAATAATAATAATAACAATAACAATAATAATAATAATAATAATAAAGAAGAAGAAGAAAAGTTGATGAGAACTTTAAGGTGGAAAATTAACGTAAGGATTAAACAATGATAACAAACAATATCAAGGTTAGAGGATCCACTAATGGTATGTCAAACAAGTATAGTATAAACTCTTATTATTCAATTGGAAACCACACATAAAGGAGGTTCCAATCAGATTATAGATTTTTAACATGATTACATTAGTCATCTTATTCGATTAATGCTAATACTTGTAAATCTCGTCAAGCATTCATGATTATAACTTATGTTAACAACAAATCAAGTTCCATTCATAGCTCAGGTGTCCGTTATACCATATCGTGTGGGCTATGAAAGGGCTAAGCATTTGTTGTACCAAGTGTTATACAACATAAATCAAGATTAGTCATTTAATAAGCAATGTATCAAAGAGTGAACAAGATAACAAATACAAAACATGTTAGTATCAAACATTAAAGTCCATATTAAGTTTACACTATACTTATTCTTACACCATTAGTGTAACCTTTTCACCTTGACATAACTAACTTAGCTAGACATAATGAAAGAAAGAAAAATAGATAAATAAAATAAGAACATAAATAAGATAAAAGTTAATTAAGTAAATGAAAGGAAATGAAAAGCATAAACTTGATAGTAATGAAAGCAAAGCATAAACATTACAAAAAATACAAAGAGAGAAAGCAAGAGCATGATCTTGATCTAGAAACCAAGATGGCTAAATGCATGGCCAATGCCTCCTTTTATAGGTCAAAATTGGAAACTATTGATTTGATGACTAATTGATGAGTGGGTGACCAACTCTTGACTTGGTGACAATCCTTATCTTCTCTTGTGTGCCTAAAATGTCATCGATAATGTCAAAATTGGAGCCACTTAAAACATGAAAGTTGTAGGAAATTGTCTCAGCTTTCTTATGTAAAACATTCATCTCATTTGGACTTCTAGAACTCTAGATATGGGTCAAACACTGAACAATGCTCAGGCTGGAAGACAAATTTAGACTTCTTTATTGTTGCTACAATTTGGACTTGAAAATGGCCTTTTTAGATCTTAGGCTCCATATGAAAGTTGTAGGCTTACCTTTCTATTCATATAAAGTAGACCTAACTCTAATATCTACAACTCCAGATATGACCCAATTAGAGAACAATATTATGATTTGGATTGCACCGGCATCTCTTTTCTAAGTTTGGTCATCTCTTTGTCTTTTCAATTTTAGTTCTTAAATTCATCAATCAATCCTTTCATTTATGTGATAGGCCTGCATTTCAAATGAACATTTACCATAAATTTAAGGTATCTTATATTATTAGATATATTATTATAAAACATGCTTTAGTTAAGGAGTTATTGATACTTCAAGTGCAAAAGGATGACATAAAACCTTGATAAAAAATGCACTTTTAAGTACTAATCAAAGACCAAACCAATAAGACCTTAGATGACATTTGAAGTCAACTAACCAAGTTGACTCAATCACGAAGCTTTCAAGAGAAGAGAAAAATCCCAACTCAACCAATGCCAAATCTTAGAAGTCAGGTATACATGAGTGAATCCTCACCTAGTGAACCTTCAAACTATGAACAAGTCCAAGCCATCACCCCCCTTAGAAATGAAAAGATTGTTGACAAAGGTATAGGTTTTGGGATTCCTAAAGGTATTATGAAGGAGAAATCTAGGGAAAGTGAAGAGGGAATCAAAACACAAGTGGCAAATGAGAGTTTCAGTGAAAAGAAAGGTGAGATAAATGAGTGAGAAAGGATATGATTCAAGAAAAATTGGAGTTAAAGTGAGTGATTTAGAATTTGTTCCTAGAGCACCATTTCCACAAAGGTTAGGGAAATTTAAACATGATCTTATGAACTCGGAAATCTATGAATTGTTCAAACAAGTGAAAGTCAATATTCCACTCCTTGATGCAATTAAACAAGTCCCATCTTATGCAAAGTTTCTTAAGGATTTATTTATAGTTAAACGGAGATTGAATGTGAAAGAAAGAGCCTTTCTAATTGAACATACTAGTGCCATCATCCAATTTAAGACCCCTCCCAAATACAAAGATCCTAGTTGTCCTACCATTTCATGCATTATTGGAAATCATAAGATAGATCAAGCTTTGTTAGATTTAGGAGCAAGTGTGAATTTAATACCCTACATTATTTATAAATAATTAAGTTTAGGAGAAATCAAGCCTACTCAAATCACCCTTCAATTAGCTGATAGGTCAATCAAGATTCTTAGGGGTATTGTTGAGGATTTGTTGGTCTAAGTAGATAAATTCTACTTTCCTGTTGATTTTGTAGTATTAGACACCGCACCTATTCAAGGATCTAATGCTTCCATCCCAATCATCTTACGTAGACCTTTCCTAACTACATCTAATGCTTTAATTAAATGTAGGAATGGGGTGATAAAATTGTCTTTTGAGAATATTGACACGACTAAAAGATTGATGTCTTCTCCCAAGTGCAGGAGTTTCGAAGTAATAAATAACCCAGCAAGACCGGGGTCGAACCACAGGGAGGTTAATTGTATAAATTATAAATAACAATAATACAACAACAATAACAATAACAATAACAACAACAACAATAATAATAGTAATAACAACAACAACAACAATAACAACAACAACAACAACAACAACAACAACAACAACAATAATAATAATAATAATAATAATAATAATAAAGAAGAAGAAGAAGTAGTAATAATAATAATAATAAAGAAAGAGAAGAAGAAGATGATGATGATGATGAGAACTTTGAGATGGAATATTAACGTAAAGATTTAACAACGATAATAATAAATCTCAAGGTTAGAGGATCCACTAATGGTATGTTAAACAAGTATAGTATAAACTCTTATTAGTCAATTGGAAACCACACACAAAGGAGGTTCCAGTCTGATTATAGATTGTTAACATGATTACATTAGTCATCTTATTCAATTAATGCTAATACTTGTAAATCTCGTCAAGCATTCATGATTATAACTTATGTTAACAACAAATCAAGTTCCTTTCATAGCTCAGGTGTCGGTTATACCATACATTATGGGCTATGAAAGTGCCAAGCATTTGTTGTACCAAGTGTTATACAACATAAATCAAGATTAGTCATTTAACAAGCAAAGTATTAAAGAGTGAACAAGATAACAAATATAAAACATGTTAGTATCAAACATTAAAGTCCATATTAAGTTTACATTATACTTATTCTCACACCATTAGTGTAGCCTTTTCACCTTGACATAACTAAGTTAGCTAGACATAATGAAAGAAAGCAAAATAGATAAACAAAATAAGAACATAAAAGTTAACAAAGTAAAGGAAAGGAAATGAAAGGCATAAACTTAATAATAATGAAAGCAAAGCATAAACATTACAAAAAATACAAAGAGAGAAAGGAAGAGCATGATCTTGATCTGGAAACCAAGATGCCTAAATGCATGGCAAATGCCTCCTTTTATAGGCCAAAATTGGGAACTATTGATTTGATGACTAATTGATAAGTGGGTGACCAACTTTTGACTTGGTGACAATCCTTATCTTCTCTTGTCTGCCCAAAACGTCATTGATAACGTCAAAACTGGAGTCAGTTGCAAACATGATAGTTGTAGGAAATTGTCTCAGCTTTCTTGTGTAAAAAATTCAGCACAGTTGGACTTCTAAAACTCCAGATATGGCCAAAATATCGAACAGTGCTCGGGCTGGAAGACAGATTCGGGCTTCTTTGTTGTTGCTACAATTTGGACTTGATAATGGCCTTTTTAGATCTTGGGCTCCATATGAAAGTTGTAGGCCTATGTCTTACCTTTCCATCCATATAAATTGGACCTAAATATGAGATATATAGCTCTAGATATGACCCAATTACCAAACAGTGTTCCGGTTTGGATTGCACCGACATCTCTTTTCTAAGTTTGACCATCTCTTTATCCATGCAATTTAAGTTCTTCAAGTCATCAATCAATCCTTTCATTTATGTGATAGACCTACATTAAAAATAGACATTTACCACAAATTAAAGGTATCTTATATTATTAAATATATTATTATAAAACATGCTTTGGTTAAGGAGTTATTGATACTTCAAGTGCAAAATGATGATATAAAACCATGATAAAAATGCACTTTTAAGTACTAATCAAAAGGTATCTTATATTATTAGATATATTATTATAAAACATGCTTTAGTTAAGGAGTTATTGATACTTCAAGTGCAAAATGATGATATAAAACCATGATAAAAATGCACTTTTAAGTACTATTCAAATATAACTGTGAAGATAAACATATTCAATGTTTCCAAACAAATTGGTGAACATGAGGACATTATAAAGGTAGATTTGATCCAAATAGTTTGTCAAGAACACTTTAAAAGAGTGTGGATAAAGGATCCATTAGAGAGAACTTTAATTCATGATGAGAGATTTTATTCTTTGGAATGTGATGATGAGGAAGTAAAAGAGCTTGAGATTTATCTAGATCCAATGCTTATTATGTTAATAGGTCAATGGACCCCATCGTTTAAGCCTTTGATTTCAGCCCAAGTGAAAGTTAAGGCATCTCTTGTCCAACCTTATAAACCAGAAAGGAAGCCTTTATCGAGTGATCTTAAGTATGCATTTCTAGGGGAAGATGAATCATATCCTATTGTGATCTCATCAAAACTTAGCATAGAGTAGGAACAAAAACTTTTGAGAGTGGTGAAAAAACACAAGAAAGCAA
The DNA here is from genome assembly GCF_000495115.2 of Populus euphratica. Classification (NCBI taxonomy): domain Eukaryota; kingdom Viridiplantae; phylum Streptophyta; class Magnoliopsida; order Malpighiales; family Salicaceae; genus Populus; species Populus euphratica. The sequence goes on from NW_011500873.1 coordinate 44,526, forward strand.
TTGGGTGGACAATTACTAACTTGAAAGGAATTAGCCTTCTTGTATGTACACATAGAATTTATCTTAAAGAAGAGGCTAAATCTATGAGGCAAATACAAAGACGATTGAACCCAAACATGAAGGAAGTAATGAAAGGTGAAGTGCTTAATCTACTTGATGCAGGTATCATTTATCCCATTACAAACTCAAAATGGGTTAGTCCAACCCAAGTTGTCCTGGAGTCATGGTAATGAAAAATGAAAATAATAAGCTAACAAGAATCCAAACCGGATGGCGTATGTGCATTGATTATTGTAAGTTGAACATAGAGACTAGGAAGAGCCATTTTCCACTTTCATTTTTAGACCAGGAACTTGAAAAAGTAGTTGGAAGAGCTTTCTATTGTTTTCTTGATGGAAACTTAGGTTATAACCAAATTGAAATTTCCTTAGAAGACCAAGAAAAAACCACTTTCACTTGTTCTTTTGGTACCTATGCTTATAGAAAGAATGCCCTTTAGCTTGTGTAATGTACCAGCTACTTTTCAAAGGTGTATGATGAGTATCTTTAGTGACATGGTGGAAATTTTTTGAAAGTTTTCATGGATGAGTTTTTAGTTTATAGGGATTCTTATGAGTTGTGTCTAATGCATTTAGAAAAAGTTCTTGGAAGGTGTGAAAAGAGAAATCTTGTACTCAATTGGGAGAAGTATCATTTTATGGTGACACATGACATTATCTTAGGTTACATTGTCTCTTTAAAAGGGATAGAGGTAGATAAGTTAAAAGTTGAAATCATTCAAAAATTACCTACCCCCAGGACTGTGAAAGATGTGAGATCTTTTTTAAGACATGCTGGTTTTTACCGAAGATTTATTCATTCTTTTAGTACCATTGCCAAACCATTGTGTAACTTGTTATCACAAGATGTCCAATTTGATTGGACATCAAAATGTCAATAAACTTTTGAAAAGTTTAAAGGGTTGTTGACCACTGCACCAATCATGCAAGCTCCTGATTGGTCTTTACCATTTGAACTGATGTGTAATGCTAGTGATTTTGCTGTGGGGGCTATTTTAGGGCAAAGAAAAGATAAGAAGCCTCATGTCATTTATTATGCTAGCAAGACTTTAAATAATTTTCAATTAAATTACACTACAACTGAAAAAGAACTCTTAGCTGTGGTATTTGCATTAGGCAAGTTTAGGTCTTATTGGGTTGGATCTCTTGTTATTATTTTTACTGATAATGTAGCATTGAAATACTTGCTCACAAAACAAGATACCAAACCATGTTTGATTCGATGGATCTTCCTACTCCAAGAGTTTAACCTTGAAATTAAAGATAAAAAGGGAGTAAAGAATGTAGTGGCTGATCATTTATCTCGTCTTTCAAGTGATAAGACCATAATTGATGAATCTCCAATAAATGAACTCATTGCTAATGAAAATTTATTTTATACAGGTACTGTCTCTTACATTGGTTCTCCATGGTATGCTAACATAGCAAATTACGTAGCCACAAGTCAGATTCCTTCTCATTGGTCTAAACTTGACAAACAAAAATTCTTGTGCAATGTGCGTATCAATTTTTGGGATGACCCCTACCTATTTAAATACTGTCCTAACCAAATTGTTAGGTGGGCATCCCTGATCATGAAATTCCAAGTGTCATTAATTTTTGTCATGCATTGGCCTTTGGTGGGCATTTCTCTTCTAAGAAAACCATTGCCAAGATCTTACAATGTAGTTTTTATTGGCCCAACATGTTTAAAGATGTTTATGCCTTCTGTGTTGTAGGTGACCGATGCCAACAACTAGGTAACCTCACTAGGCGTAACATGATGCCCCTTAACCCTATTCTTGTTTTGGAAATATTTGATTGTTAGGGGATTAATTTCACAGGACCTTTTCCAAGTTCATATGGCTACCAATTCATCTTTATAGCTGTTGATTATGTATCTAAATGGATGGAGGCCATTGCATCTCTAACCAATGACCATCGAGTTGTGGTCAAATTCTTGAAAGAAAATATTTTCTCTCATTTTGGCATGCCCTGAGCTATAATTAGTGATGGAGGATAGCATTTTTGTAACAAGCCCGTTGGGATGTTGATGAGAAAATATGGTGTAATTCATAAGGTCAATACCCCCTATCACCCATAGACTAATGGCCAAGCTGAGTTGGCAAGTAATGAGTTTTTTTTCTTTCCTTTTCTTTTATTTTTCCAACTCATATATGTACGTGTTCATGCATTAGGGACAATCCATTATTCTAAATTGGGGGTGTGAGGTTTTTTATTTGTAAAAAATAGAGTGGTTTGATGTTTTCTTTTAGTTGTGATATGCAGGTAAAAAAAGAATCAAGCAAGAAATCAGTTCATGTTTAATTCAATATGACATTCATCCTCGAAAAAAAAGGGAGTAACAATTTTCTATTCTTTATTCTTTTCTTCTTTTTTTTTCTTTTACATTAAGGATAATGTAAAACTTAATTTTAGATATTTAGTTATGTTAAATGCTTGAGATGGTCATGCTTGTTTGAAAAAAAAAATTGCATTGGTAGGCTAATAAGACTTGTTTAAGATCAACATTATATTTTTGAATTCATTATTATGTTGAATATTGCATGCTTTAATTTAAGATATATAATATCTTATAAAGCAAGATATAACATACTTTAGGATCTCTTTAAGATTATTGAAGTACATCTTTCCTTATAAAAATTGTGCGAGTTGTGTGATTATGCATAAAAGATAAGTGTGATGCTTTACTTGTGATCATCCCTTTTGATCCAATCCTAAACAAGGTTTAAGTAAATAGAGTAATAATTATTAGATAATTAAATAAATAAATGTGTACAAAGTTCTATCTACTTCAATGTTTTGAGTTGCTTAGTAACTAGGGATATTTATCACAAATGTTTATCTTTACGTCAAATGGCAGCTTGAAATATGAGTAAAATCACTTTAAGTTTATGACTTTGTGAGTAACCGGGTGCATTCATCATAAATGTTTGTATTCACATCAAAAGGAAAGTGATCACTTAAAGACAAAAAATAAATAATATCTTTAAAAAATAAAGAAAGAAAGAAAGAAAGAAATATAGATATTTCTCTAGTTTGCTACCTTGTTTGTAATAGTGAGAAAGGAAGATTACAGGTTGAGTTTTCGCGTGAATTAATTATGTTGGTTGCATGATAAATATGATTATATTTGAAATTTTGTATCGATATTTGATTTAGAGAATCTTTTTATTTTCCTTTGAAATAAAAAGAATAATAATAACCATAATTAGGCTTGACATCTTCAAATTTAGCATCATATTTGTGTCTGAATTTTTACTAAAATTGTGTTGTGTTCTTCTTTGTAGATTTCAGTTCTTTAGTTTGTAAAAATTATTGTTTTAGTTTGATTCAAGTTATTTCATGTTTATTAAAGTGTTCTTATATATAATCATAGTTAGTTAATCTCTTTCTTGGATCCAAATCAACAATGATGGTGGTTGAGGTGAGTTATTTAAGATATGAATGAATTCTAATGTTTCTTATTTTCTTCATGAATGTTTTATTATTGCAAAGAAATTTTAGAAATCATTTAGGTAATGTTATAATCTTGAATTTTTATGCATAAATTTTAGTTTTGGTAAAGAGACTGCTTGATTAAATGTCTTACTTAATATGAAAGTACTTGTTCATTTTTAAGCAATAATCAATCTTCCTCTTTTTAAACTTCATTATAATATCTTCCAATCTAATATCACTATCATTGATATTAATATCTTCCAATCTAATATCACTATCATTGATATTAGGTTGAGTTATCTTATATATCTTGAAGGAATTACCAATACATCACCATTAAAATTGATTTGCACCAAGGCTTACCTTTTCTTGTCATTTAAAATCTATTTATACGTTTTCATATTTGAACCAAATCCATCAATTATTTTCAACCAAGTTATTGTTAATTTAATTTCTCTTGATTTTTTGTTTTGTAACCTAGCTTAATTTCTAGATCTAGCTCTCTATGGATATGAACGCAATCTTACCGAGTTAATTGCTACATCGCACACTCGTGCACTTGCGAGTTAAAACAAGCCAATCATAAAAAAAAGGTCAAGCATTGGTGCAGTCCAAATTGGAACACTGTTCAGTAATTGGGTCATATCTGGAATTCTATACCTCATATTTAGGTCTGCTTTATATGGATGACAAGCTAAGACATAAGCCTAAAACTTTCATGGGAAGTCAAGACTCAATTCTGCTATTTGGAAGTCCAAATCTTAGCAACAATATAGAAGTTCGAAATTATGCTGCAGCGCAGACACTGTTCAGCTTTCAGCCCATATCTTGAGTTCTAGAAGTTCAAATACCTCAATTTTTTTTACTTGGAAAGCTAACACAATTTACTAGAACTTTCACATGGAAGTTTGTTTCAAATTTTAATGTTATCAATGACGTTTTATTCAGACAAGAAGATAAGAATTGTCACTAAGTCAAGATGTGACCACCCACTCATCAATTAGTCATCAAATCAATAGTTCTCAATTTTGGCCTATAAAAGGAGGCATTTGACATGCATTTGACATGCTCTTGCTTTCTCTCTTTGTATTTTTGTAATATTTAATTTTTGCTTTCATTAATATCTTGTTTATGTCTTTCATTTCATTACCTTTACTTAGTTAACTTTTATTTTATTTATGTTCTTATCTTGTTTATTTATGTTTCTTTCTTTTATTATGTTTAGTTAAGTTTATTATGTCAAGATGAAAAGGTTACACTAATGGTGTAAGAATAAGTATAATGTAAACTCAATATAGACTTTAATATTTGATACTAACATGTTTTGTATATGTTATCTTCTTCACTTTAAATACTTTGCTTGTTAAATGGTTAATCTAGATTTGTGTTTTATAACACTTGGGACAACAAATACTTGGTACGTTCATAGCCCAACCGTATAGTATAACCAACACTTGTGCTATGAAAAAAACTCAATTTGTAGTTAACATAAGTTATAATCATGAATACCTGACAATATTTACAAGTATTAATATTATTCGAATAAGATAACTAATGTAATCATGTTAGCAAGTTATAATCTGATTAGAACCTCCTCTATGTGTTGTTTCCAATTGAATACTAAGAGTTTATATTATACTTGCTTGAAATACTATTACTGGATCCTCTAACCTTGATATTTGTTATTATCATTGTTTAATCCTTACATTAATATTCCATCTCAAAGTTCTCATCAACTTTTTTTTCTTCTTCTTCTTTTGTTATTGTTGTTGTTGTTGTTGTTGTTGTTCTTATTATCATTATTATTAGTATTATTATTATTATTCTTGTTGTTATTGTGGTTGTATTGTTGTTATTTATAATTTATACAATTAACCTTCTTATGATTCGACCCTGGTCTTGTCAAGTGATTTATTACTTCAACACTTGATTAGTACTTAAAAGTGCATTTTTATCAAGGTTTTGTATCATCATTTTACACGTAAAGTATCAATAACTCCTTAACTAAAGCATGTTTTATAATAACATATCTAATAATATAAAATACCTTTCATTTATGGTAAATGTTCATTTTAAATGTAGGCTTATCACATAAATGAAAAGATTGATTAATGAGTTTAAGAACTAAAATTGAAAGGACAAAAAGATGGTCAAACTTAGAAAAGAGATGTTGGT
>NW_011500873.1:51481-66542 GCF_000495115.2 Populus euphratica
TGAATAATATGACTAATGTAATCATGTTAACAATTTATAATATGATTGGAACCACCTTTGTGTGTGGTTTTCAATTGAATAATAAGAGTTTATACTATACTTGTTCGACATAACATTAATGGAATCTCTAAACTTGACATTTATTGTTATCATTGTTTAATCCTTACATTAATATTCCATCTCAAAGTTTTCATCTTCTTCTTCTTCTCCTTCTTTTTCTTTACTACTACTACTACTACTACTACTACTACTACTATTATTATTATTATTATTATTATTATTATTATTATTACTACTACTACTAATATTATTGTTGTTGTTTATAATTTATACAATTAACCTCCCTGTTGTTCGACCCCAGTCTTGCCGTGTTATTTATTACTTCAACACTCCTGCACTTGGGAGAAAAAATCAATCTTTCAGTCGTATCAGTCTGGTTTTAAAAAGGTCATTTTCAAGTCCAAATTATAGTAACAATGAAGAAGTCCGAATCTATCCTACAGGCTGAATACTGTTTCATGTTTAGCTCATATCTAGAGTTTTAGGAGTCCAAATGACCTCAATTTTGTTTCTTGGAAAGCTAAGACAATTTCCTAGAACTTTCATGTTTTCAAGTGGTTCCAATCCTGACATTATCAATGACGTTTTGGGCAGACAAGAGAAGATAAGGATTGTCACCAAGTCAATAGTTGGCCACCCACTCTTCAATTAGTCATCAAATCAATAGTTTCCAATTTTGGGCTATAAAAGGAGGCATTTGCCATACACTTAGGCATCTTGGTCTCCAGATCAAGATCATGCTCTTGCTTTCTCTCTTTATATTTTTAAATTTTATTCTCATTAATATCTTGTTTATGTCTTTCAATTCCTTTTCTTTACTTATTTAACTTTTATCTTATTTATGTTCTTATCTTATTTATTTTTATGAAGGGTTAACACCTAGAGATAGGTGAATGGTTGAATTGATGTGCAATGGAACTTTTGAAGATAAAGACCCTAATGAGGCAATGGAATACATAGAATTGTTAGCTGAAAATGCTCAAAATTAAAACATCGCAAGTACTTATAAAGCACCGAGTAAAACTCAACCTCATACATCTAGTGGAGGTATGTACAACCTTAGGGAAGATCATAACCTCTAAGCGAAGTTTGCATCTTTAGCTAGAAAAGTCAAAGCATTATAATTGAAAAGGAGTGGTCAATTAAAATCTGTTTAAGACATTGTGTGTCAAATCTGTAAAACAAATAAACACTTAACCAATGATTGTCCAACTTTGCCTTCTTTTAAGGAATGTCTTCATGAACAAGCTCATGCTTTAAACAGTTTCCAAAGGCCCAACCATAACTTATAGTCTCAAACATACAATCCTAATTGGATAAATCACCCAAATTTTAGTTGAAAGAGTGATAATGCACAAACTTCACAACCACAGTTTCAAGCATACCATAATTTCTAAAATTCTGATGGATATACACCTCCTTATGCTTCACTCCTAGAAGAAATCTTGAGGAAACTTTGTATGTATTCATTGAAAAGCAAAAGACAATTAACACTCAACTTGCTTAAAGCATAACAGATTTTAAAGATACTCTTACAAAATTAACATCTGCTCTCAGTTTTCAAGGGAAAAGTAAGTTTCCATTTCAACCACAGCAAAATCTCAAGGGGCAATACAATGAAAATGCAAGTAGTTCTGGAAGTCAACATATGGATCAAGTCAAATAAGTTATCACTTTTCGTAGTGGTAAGGTTATGCAAAAACTAATTTTTGAACCTTGTGAGAAAGATGATGAGTCAATCTCTAAGGATGAGAAAAGGGGTTGAATCTGAACATTGCAAAGAAAAGACTAATTCTCCACCAGCACTTCCATTTTCTCATGCCATGACCAACCAGGAAGAAATTGAGGATGAAAGAGGCATCAAAAATATTAATACGGATCTTCTGTCAAGAGTGACAATAGATTTGACATTCAACATCACACCAATTGATGATTACTTTCTTAACGAATCCTTACTTTCGCTTAGCTTAATGCCTTGGTTTTCTAAAAATATTAATTTTCTTACTTTAGGATTTTTACCAGCTTATTGGAGTACCAAAGATAAAAGAAACTTTTTAAGCAATGTGCAAAAATTTTATTGGGATGACCTTTATTTATTCAATTATTGTCCTGATCAAATATTTCAAATATACCCGACAATGAGGTAAGTAGTGTCATTGAATTTTATCACTCTAAGGCACATGGGGATCATTTATTGTCAAAAAAGAGGACTGTAGAAATCTTATAAAATGGATTTTATTGGCCCACCATGTTCAAGGACTCACATGTATTCCGCAAAACCTGTGAAAATTGTCAAAAGGTGGGATTTATTTCAAAACACAGAGTTTTTAGATAATCTTCTATTGACTTTTAAGTCTCGTTATAGTGGAGATAAGCATTATGCAATTCATGAATTATGAAGCCATTTTCATAAAGAACATGCTTAGCATCGTCTTGGAAATCTAACTAAAAAAGAACTTGTTTACCAGTTTTTAAGAAAACTGGATGGGAAGCCTATCCCCGACCCATAGAGGGCCTTGAAGTCATTCTTAGACGTAAAACCAAGGGAAGATATGAGTCACAATCACAACTACCTGTATATACACATGCTTTTTCAATTAATAAATAAATAAAGAGAGTGTGTGTGAGACTCTAGTTGACCTACATATTGGTGGTATAATTGTCTTTTTAATTTCTCATCTATAAAATCCTATCTTCCTTCCCTTCATTTCAACTCAACCCATACATTCAACAAATATAGAAGTGTGTAGAAATGACAAGTTTCTCAAGTCATCATATAAGAAATGTTTATGTTTTTGGTGGATCTAATATTGGAATAGAAAAGGAGTTTTTAGAATTAGCAAATCATCTTGGTCAGGTGCTAACTAAGAGAAAGATTTATTTAGTATATGGGGGAAGGAATCTTAGGTTAATAGGAGGGGTGTCAATTACTGTATTTTTAGGAGATAGTCAAGTTTTGAGGGTCGTCCCCAAAGCTTTAGCACAAGGGGACATCATTGAAAAAACAATTGGAAAGGAACTATAGGTCTCTACAATGTCTATTTGAATGAATGTAATGTATAACCATGCCGATGCATTCATTGCCTTACCAGGTGGTTTAGGCACATTGAAATAAGGCATTCATTGCCTTACCAGGTGGTTTAGGCACATTGAAATAGATCTTTCATATCTCCTCTTAGTTTTGAAAAAAAAATTTCCCTTTTCATAGAACAAACTCTTTCAAAAGACAAATCACCACTTTCACTCAAAAACCAAGAGAAACATTTTACCAATGTTGGGATAGGTATCGAGACTTACTTAATACTTGCCTTCATCATGGTTTTGAAACATGGAGATTGGTTTTATATTTTTATAAAGTGACACCTAGAAATAGGCAAACAGTTGAATTGATGTGTAATGAAATTTTTAAAGATAGAGACCCTAATAAAGCAATGAATTACTTAGACTTATTAGCTGAAAATACTCAAAATTGAGACACCATAGGTACTGATGAGGCACCGAGTAAAACTCAACCTCATACATCTAATGGAGGTATGTACAACCTTAGGAAAGATCATGAACTTCAAGCCAAATTTGCATCTTTAGCTAGAAAAGTCATGGCACTAGAATTCAAAAAGAGTGGTCAATTAAAATCTGTTCAAGATATTGTGTGTCAAATCTGTGAAACAAATGAACACTTAACCAATGACTATCCAACTTTGCCTTCTTTTATGGAATGTCTCCATAAACAAGCTCATGTTTTAAAAAAATTTTAAAGGCCCAATCATAACCTATACTCGCAAACATATAACCCTGGTTGGAGTAATCATTTAAATTTCAGGTGAAAAAGTGATAATAAAATGCACAAACTTCATAACCATCATTTCAAGCACACCATAATTTCTAAAATCCTTATGTATATGCACCTCCTTATGCTCGACCTCATAGAAGAAATGTTGAGGAAACATTACATGCATTAATTGAAAAATAAGAGACAATCAATACTCAACTTGCTCAAAGCTTGACAGATTTTAAAGATACTTTTGCAAAATTAACATATGCTCTTAGTTTCCAAGAGAAAGGTAAGTTTTTATCTCAACCACAACAAAATCTTAAAGGGCAATACAATGCAAATGCAAGTAGTTCTGGAAGCCAATACATGAATCAAGTCAAATCAGTTATTACTCTTTATAGTGGTAAGGTTATTGAAAAACCCACTCTTGAACCTTGTGAGAAAGATGATGAGTCAATATCTTAGGGTGAGGAAGGGATTGAATCTGAATAATGTAAAGAAAAAACTAATTCCCCTCTAACATAATTAAGATTGAGATCTGATCCTAAAAAGCCGAAATAGGTCTGATAGGAGTGTGACACAATGGAAACCTGCCCCAAGGCACCAATACTATTGGATTGAGTAGAATAATGCCATGAAGCCAATTAATCTTCGATAAGTCAGCTTCAGTTCGTTTAAGAACTGAAGAATGCAACAATCACTCTCACATGTTAAAATTGAAAAATTCAGAAGTAATTATCATCAAAACTGCTGAAATTGTGGCTTACATGAGTTTAAATAGTTCTTGAAAAGTTAACCCTAATGGATCCCTTATGTGGACTTATATGAAGTCCACTCAAAAACTAACCCAAAACCCTAAACTGAAAAGCCCATAACCTGATCCAAACAAGCATTAGATCCTAACTCAAAGCAAAGTTTTAATTAAGCCCAAATATTAAAAAAAGAAAATAATAAAAATAACTAATATGTCATTAAATACCACTAGCCCTTCTTTCCTTATGTAGCTAAAATGAATAAGGAATCCTTATAAGAAAAGGATTCTGAAACATCAATGAATCCTAGCCATACTTGGAGATTATATTGCAGCTCATTAAATATCCTGGTGGAACTACAAAATTCCCAAAACCAGCTGCCACATTCTTGTAGGAAAAGAATCTCAACTAAATAGGAAGTCCACAAGTCAAATGGAAGTAAATAACAAAATTCATATAGCCTTTATTTACTAGTATTTTGGTGCCTTACAAAACTTCAATTGACCTAAAATTTTAATCCATAGTAGGATAACATGTCTGGAGAGCCCATATAAAATTTTAGTCTGATCCAATTGTCGGATTAAGAGTTATAACTGTAGCCGTAAACCTAGATAGTTTCTCTTTTTACGCTTAAATCTGAATCTGACCTTACTTAGGTCATATCATAAGACTGAACCATATCATGTTAGATCATTTTTAGGACATGCTGGTGTTATAGAAGGTTCATCAAAGATTTTAGCGTAATATCTAAACCCTTAATTAATCGTCTAACAAAAGATAATATTTTTTAATGGATTGAACATTGTGAAGAAGGCTTTTTTAAACTTAAAAACTTGTTTACTTCTGCTCCTGTCATTCAACCGCCTGATTGGTCATTACCTTTTGAAATAATGTGTGGTGCAAGTGATTATGTCGTGGGTGTTGTTTTGGGACAAAGAAAAGATAAGAAACCTTATGTGATTTACTATGCAAGTAAAACTTTAAATAGTGCTCAAATGAATTACATTACAACTAAAAAAGAATTACTTGCAGTAGTATTTACATGTGAAAAATTCAGGTCTTATCTTGTTGGCTCACTTGTTATTGTTTTTAGTGATCATGAAGCATTGAAATATCATTTTTCTAAGAAAGATTCTAAGGCTAGATTGGTGCGGTGGATTTTGTTACTTCAAGAATTTAATATCATAATCAAAGATAAGAAAGGTATAGAAAATGTTGCAGATCATTTGTCAAAATTGACAACATATTCGAAAACTAACATCACACCAATCGATGACTAATTTCCCGATGAATCTTTATCTTCTATCTCTACAATGTCTTGGTTTACTAATATTGTCAATTTTCTTATTTCAAGGCAATTGCCAATCATTAGAGTACCCAAGATAAAAGAAAGTTCTTAAACAAAGTGAAGAACTTTTATTAGGATGACCCTTATTTATTCAAATATTATCCTGATCAAATATAAAGTAAGTAGTGTAATTAAATTTTGTCATTCTGAGGCATGTGGGTGCCATTTCTCATAAAAAAGACAACTGCAAAATTCTTGCAAACTGGATTTTACTGGCCACCATGTTCAAGCACTCACATGCATTCTATAAGACTTGTGAAAATTGTCAAAAGTTGGGATCTATTTCAAAATGTCACATGATGCCTTTAAATCTTATTCTTGTCATTGAGATCATTGATTGTTGGGGTATAGATTTCATGGGTCCATTTCCTCCATCATTTGGTTTCTTGTACATATTAGTCGTAATAGATTATGTTTCAAAATGGATAAAGGCAATTCCAAGTCGAAATAATGATCACAAAATAGTGATAAAGTTTTTGAAAGAAAATATATTGAGTAGATTTGGAATCCCTCGAGCCATGATAAGTGATGGTGGAACACATTTCTGTAACAAGTCATTCGAGTTTTTAATAAAGAAATATGGAATCGCATATAAAGTTGCCACCCTTTATCACTCTTAGACAAGTGGACAAATAGAGCTTGCTAATAGGGAGATCAAACAGATCTTGGATAAAACAATGAACCCTAATAGGAAAGACTGATCTTTAAGACTTAATGATGCACTTTGGGTTTATCGAACTGCTTATAAAACATCATTAGGTATGTTACCTTATAGACTAGTCTATGAAAAATCTTGTCACTTGCTTGTGAAACTTGAGCATAAAGCTTATTGGCCTATTAAACTTTTAATTCAAACCTTGATGATGCTAGTCAACTGTGAAAATTATAAATAAATAAGCTTGAGAAAATAAGAAATGATGCATATAAAAATTCAAGTCATAAAGCAACAATCAAAGAGTTTCATGACAAGAAAATACTAAGAAAAACATCAAATGCTGGTAAAAAAGTCTTACTTTATAATTCTAGACTCTATTTATTTCCTGGAAACCTAAGATCAAGATGGAGTGGTCTTTTTATTGTGAAACATGTGTATCCATATAGGGTCTGTGATATCGAGAATCCAAAGAATGATAATATTTTCAAAGTAAATGGACACCATTTGGAAGTTTATTTTGATAATTTTTCAGTTGAAAATAACTCTATTGAATTGAGTAATCATGTATATAAATATTGATTTTCTTTTTCTCATATTGTTTTGTGTTCTGTTTTGGTGAAACTTTTGTTTTGCTAGTCTCTCTCACCCTAGTCAAATGGCGAATAACGGTACTCTATGACTTAAGTTGGTTCTTTTATTTTCTCATAATAATTGATATATGTGTATATATTTGTGCAATTCTTTGAATCTCTCTTCCAATTCTTATTTGAAAATGGACACCACTCTTGAAAAATTGAAAAAGTATTTTCCCGCTCTGGCTCATAATGCAATTACAAAAATTTACCGTGCCAGATGTGCAAGATTTAAGTTGTTAATGAATCATGGAATTTCTGAAAATATTCGCTGGCTGATTGAAGCAAAGGACCGATTATCAAGTGAGTCCTCCAATTCCTTCATTTCACACATACTTGGAACATGTAAAAATAGTTTTGCGAAGAAACATTATGCAAAATGACTGAAAGTCGATCATAAATGTACTAGATGGACTTGTAATGCAACATATTGTTCTTTAGGAATAGTATCTGTAAATCGTGTAGATAAAACACAATTCATTAAGAATGGCCTAAGTAAGGGGTCTATAGATAATCTTCTATTGGTTCTTGAGACGCAACCTAGTGGAGATGTGCATCGTGCAATTCATGATTTATAGCCATAATTCCATAAAGAACAATGATCGACTTAGTCTTGGAATATGACTAAAAAAGACCATGTTTGCTGGTTTTTAAGAAAACTAAAAGGGAAGCCTATCCTTGACCCATAAAGGGCGTTTAAACCATTCTTGGATGTAAAACCAAGAGAAGGTGTGAGCCACAATCACAACTAATTGTACATACACATGTTTTTTTTTAAATAATATATATAATATAAATAAATAAATAAAGAGAGAGAGTGAAACTTTAGTCGACCTACATATAAGGGATATGATTGTATTTTCAAGTTCGCATCTATAATATCCTCTCTTCCTTTCGTTCATTTCTACTCAACCCATACATTCAATAGATATAAAAGTGTGTAAAAATGGTAGGTTCCTCAAGTCATCATATAAGAAATATTTGTGTTTTCGGTGGATCCAGTCCTGGAAAGGAAATAGAGTTTTTAGAATCAGCAAATCATCTTGGTCAGGTACTAGCTAAGAGAAAGATTCATTTAGTGTATAGGGGAGGTAGCGTTGGGTTAATGGGGAGAGTGTCAATAGTTGTATTTTTAGTATGTAGTCAAGTTATGGGGGTTGTCCCTAAAGATTTAGTATAAGGGAATATCGTTGGAAAAATAATTGGAGAGGAACTACAGGTCTCCACAATGTCTGATAGAATAAATGCAATGTTTAAACACGTTAATGCCTTCATTGCCTTACCAGATGGTCTGGTCACATTGGAAGAGATCTTTCATTTTTCTCTTGGGCCCAACTATACATTCACCACAAACCTACGGGTTTATTAAATGTTAATGGTTTTTATGATAACTTGTTGTCTTTTCTTGATCATGCTGTGGAACATGAATTTCTAACATCTTCAGCATGACAAATCATCATCTTTGTTGCTACTGTTGTACAATTGATTGACCAACTACAATCTTTCGCTCTTGTAATTGATCCCTTCATGAGTCGCATAAATTGGTCAACTAAGAAAAGTCGTAAAAAGCTTAAATTAGATTTGAGTCTTCGTTTATGATTCCTTGTGTCTTTTGATTTTATTATTGGTATATTATTTTATTTTGTTATTTCTTATATTTATTTAAGTGTGTTTCAGGTTTGTCAGTGTTCAATGTTTCAGGTGATGTCTTCTATACTCTATCTTTCTACCTTAGAACATTGAGGACAATGTCTCATTTTGATTTGAGGAAGAGGGTAGTAATTAATATTTTAAAAAAACTAACTGTGTTTTCTTTTTTATAAACCATTTGTAAACTATTGTTACTAAGATGGTAGAGTAAGGAGGAATTTTATTGACTGGTAAGACATATATCTTGGTTAATATTTTTCAATGGTTATTTGGAATATTCATAACAAGGTCTATCAAAATACTTCTTGAAATATTCAGGTTTACAAACTCTCGCATTATTATCACTTAATTCTGCTCATATATTTATTTAATATGTATTCTTGAACCTTTATTTTCACACACACATAAAATTTAACATATAATTGTAGGTTGTACATTGGATTATTATATTATTTATGTTCTTTTGTTAAAGGTAACAACTAAAGAAAATGGATAGTATATAACTTGTAAAAACAAAAAATAAAAAATAGAAAAATAACATGAAAAAAAAAAGAAAAAAAAATGATGATAATAAAAATGTAGATAAGTTTGGTTTCGTAGCCTCCCTAACCTAAGCAATTAAGCCCGAAAGAGTGTTTTAACACCTAATACCCTAAAATCAACTAACTTAGGAGCTATTGGCCCAACGTTTATTACATGGGATGAGGAGAAAAGTTTAAGGGAATCAAATATTGCACTACCTATGTATCAGTATCTGCAACCCGGGTTATTAAGCTTGAAGGGGTATCTCAACACCTAATGCCTTAAGACCAACTAGTCAAGAAGTCATTAGTGAAAGCTCGTTATATAGGTTAAATATGCATGGTGTTTTTAAGTTATATATATATTAATAAATAAATAAAAAGAAAAAAAAAAGAAAAATATAATAATTCTAACCCAAGGAAGTTAACCTTAAACATTAGAACAAAAATTTTATTTTCTTCTAAGAAAAGCCTCATAACTATGTATTGATATATTGAGCACAAATTTTTTTTTATTAATATCTTGTTTAAGAGTTATTAAGCAGATATATAATTTTAATGAGAGTTTGTTTATTTGGATAGATTAATGGAAGTTAAATGATGAATGCCTTACTTTGTGAAATTTGCAAATTGTTTTTCTATTTTAACACTTTGATTACTAGGGACTAGTAATAAGCTGGTTAGGGGGCATGCTTAGTACTTAAAAGTGCATTTTTATCAAGGTTTTATATCATCATTTTGCACTTGACGTATCACTAACTCCTTAACTAAAACATGTTTTATAATAACATATCTAATAATATAAGATACCTTTAATTTATGGTAAATGTTCATTTGAAATGCAGGCCTATCACATAAATGAAAGGATTGATTGATGAGTTTAAGTACTAAAATTGAAAGGACAAAGAGAGGGCTAAACTTAGAAAAGAGATACTGGTGCAATCCAAACTAAAACACTATTCGGTAATTAGGTTATATCTAGAGCTGTAGATCTCAGATTTAAGTTCATTTTATATGGATGGAAAGGTAAGATATAGGCCTACAACTTTCATGTGGATTTCTAGTTTTAATAAGGCCGTTTTGAAGTTCATATTATAGCAACAACGGAAATATCTGAATTTGTCCTGTAGCCTAGATACTATTCAGTGTTCTGCCCACATTTAGAGTTTTAAAAGTCCAAATGACCTCAAAGTTTTTTTCCTGGAAAGCTAAACAATTTCCTACAACTTTCATGTGGAGCTCTAGTTCAAATTATAACGTTATTAATAATGTTTTATTCAGATAAGAGAAGATAAAGATTGTCATCAAATCAAAAGTTAGCCACCCACTTATCAATTAGTCATCAAATCAGTCATTTTCAATTTTGGCCTATAAAAGGAGGCATTTGCCATGCATTTTAGGTAACTTGATTTCCAAATCAAGTTTTGTTTTCATTAATATCTTCTTTATGCCTTTCAATTATTTTCCTTTACTTAGTTAACTTTTATCTTATTTATGTTCTTATCTTGTTTATTTATGTTTCTCTTCTTTATTATATTTAGCTATTTACGTTTAGCTAAGATTATTATGTCTAGGTGAAAAGGTTACACTAATGGTGTAAGAATAAGTATAGTGTAAACTTAACATGGACTTTACTGTTTGATACTAACATGTTTTATATTTGTTATCTTGTTCACTCTTTAATACTTTGCTTGTTAAATGACTAATCTAGATTTATATTATATAACACTTGGTAAAGCAAATACTTGGCACTCTTATAGCCCATACTGAATGGTATAAGTGATACTTGATCTATAAAAGGAACTTGATTTGTTGTTAACATAAGTTATAATCATGAATGCCTAACAACATTTATAAGTATTAGCATTATTCGAATAAGATAACTAATGTAATCATGTTCACAATCTATAATCTGATTGGAACCTCCTTTGTGTGTGGTTTCCAATTGAATAATAAGAGTTTATACTATACTTGTTCGACATACCATTAGTGGATCCTCTAACCTTGACATTGTTTGTTATCATTATTTAATCCTTACGTTAATTTTCTATCTCAAAGTTCTCATCAACTTTTCTTCTTCTTCTTTTTCTTTATTATTGTTATTATTATTATTACTACTACTACTACTACTACTACTAGTATTATTAGTATTATTACTGCTACTATTATTATTGTTATTGTTATTGTTACTATTGTTGTTGTTTATAATTTATACAATTAACCTCTCTATGGTTCGACCCCGGTCTTGCCGGATTATTTATTACTTCGACACTCCTGCACTTGGGAGAAGACAACAATCTTTTGGTCGTGTTAGTGGAGGTTAGTGAGTTTCTTTTATGACTCTCTTACCGTAGATTTTAAAAAGCTAGTGTCAACCATGTGTAATGGTGAGTTTTATGACAAAGAACCAAGTGAGGCCTTTGATTTTTTTGATCAATTGGCTAAAAACACAAAGCAATGGGAGACTTCTCTCCTAATTCATGTTGAGTCTAGAAACATCATTTCTCATTCAAGTGGTAAGTTTCAATTGAAAGAGACTAATGACCTGAATGCTAGATTAGCCTCATTGGCTAGGAAAGTAGAGTCTCTTGAGATTAAAAAAGTGCATGTTATGAGTGAACAACAAGAGGAAAATTGTGTTGCTTGTGAGAGCAAAGGGCATAGGACAACTGAGTGTCCTATCATTCCAGTCTTCAAGGAAGTGCTATATGGCCAAACTTCTGATTCAAGTAATGTTAGAAAGCCATTTCCAAACCAAGTAGGCAATCCTTATTCTGAGACCTATAATCCTAGATGGAGGAACACCTCAACCACCATCATCCTTGATTTAGATATAAGAAAGAGATTAGCCAACCATGATTATATATAAAACACTTTAACAAACATGAAATAACTTGAATCAAACTAAAATAATAAGTTTTACAAACTAAAGAACTAAAATCTACAAAGAAGAACACAACACAATTTCAGTAAAAATTCAAACAAAAATATAATGCTAACTTTGGACAGCAATTTTGACCCTCCTAGAAACCTTTTCTGAAGATGGCTATCAGAGAATATTTATAGGCAATTTGTTAGCATTCCAGATCAATAAAAAAAACTTATTTGGACACCCAAGTCAAAAGTTATAGGCAAAACACCAAAAGGTGTTCTGAAAAATCAAATCAAACTAGCTTGGAAACCACTTTGGTACATGTTTTTCTTCCTTTTTTATGAGCTGTCTATTTCTTTTTTTTTTACCCCAAATAATATAACATTATCCCCTCTAACTTTTCATCCATGTGCTAGCCCTCTTGTATCAATGAATTACCTAAAATAAATTAAATGTTATTTATTACATTAATATGTAAGATCATGTATTGTACTTGGGCTGAATCTAAGAATCATATAAGAATATAAATGTACCTAACATTTAGGCTAAGATTGACATTGAAACTTTAAGTGTTTGATGGTTGAAATTTGCATACAATATAAGGCAAGTTTGGACTTGAAATAGATTATATGATAATCTTTTTTAGGATTGGAATAGAATTGATTTTTAGGGCAAACTTGGACCACTTATTTGAACCAAGATTTGTTTTAATCTTCAACTAAATTTCTTTTCAATTCTTTGTTCCAAATTCCAATGTTAAATTTTCTAAAATAATTCATTTAAGCTCCAAAAACCTATCGAAACATCAAAAGAAACTTCATTATTAAAAAACACATAAATTATTATAAAAAACCCAAATAGAAACAATAAATACATATGTAAAATAAGAGACTTAATGATACTTTTGATACATAATCACATCCCCCAACTTAGATTTTGCTAGTCATCAAGCAAAACAAAACATAAAACCTTTGAAATAAAAATAATAATAATAACCATAATTAGGCTTGACTCATCACACTTAAAGGACATATCATGCATACGGGTATCTTCAACTTAGTGTAAATACAATAGCAAATAAAGAAAAATAAACATACTCATATTCTCTAAATCAAATATCCATATAAAATTCTAAATTCAATCGTATTTATCATGTAACCAATATATTGATTCATGCAAAAACTTAACTTGTGATCTTCCCTTCTCACTACTATAAACAAAGTAGTAAACTAGATAAATATCTATATTGTTTCTTTCTTTATTTATTTTTTGTAAAGATATTATTTATTCTTTGTTTCTAAGTGGTCACTTCTCTTTTGATGCGAATATAAACATTTATGATGAATGTACCTGATTACTCACAAAGTCACAAACTTAAAGTGTTTTTGTATAATCATATTTCAAGCTGTCATTTGATGTAAAGATAAACATTTATGATGAATATTCCTAGTTACTAAGCAACTCAAAACATTAGAATAGATAGAACTTTGTACATATTTATTTATTTATTTATTTAATTATCTAATAATTATTACTCTATTTACTTAAACCTTGTTTAGGACTAGATCAAAAGAGATGATCATAAGTAAAACATCACACTCATCTTTTATGCATAATCTCACAACTCACACAACTTGTACAAGGAAAGATATACTTCAATAATCTTAAAGAAAAAAAAGGTATGCTATATCTTGCTTTATAAGTTATTATATATCCCAAATTAAAGCATGCAATGTTCAACACAATAATGAATCCAAAAATATAATGGTGATCTTAAACAAGCCTCACTCACATACGAATGCATGTTTTTTTTTCCTTTTCAAACAAGCATGACCATCTCAAGAATTCAAGATAATCAAATATCTAAAATTAAATTTTACATTATCCTCAATGTAAAAAAAAAGAAAAAAAAAACATAAGTTGACTATTACTCTTTTTTTTTCAAAGATGAATGTCTAATTGAATTGAATATGAGATGACTTCTTGCTTGATTTTTTTTTTAACCTGCATATCATAACTAAAAGAAAACATCAAACCATTTTTTTTTTTAAATAAAAACCTCATACCCCTTAACTTAAAATAATGCATTATCCCTAATGCATAAAAAAGTAAATATGAGAGTTCGAAAAATAAGAGAGAAAAAAATAAAAATAAAAATAAAAATAAAAACTTATTACAAGAAAGAGATGTAATCGTGAATTATACAAGAGAACCTTTTAACTAACATGAAATGATTTTTTAAGAATATATTTATCATGCAAAGTTTTCATCTTATGTTTTGAAATTTTTGCATTTTCAAATGCATTGTTTCTTAGCTCCTTTAATTCATCCAATTGAAGCTTTCTATTTTTTCCAATCTCGTTTTCATTGTCATTGAATTGCTAGATGACCCAATATGCACGGTGCCCAATCTCAACAGAGATATGACAAGGCTTTTCATAAACTATCCTATAAGAAGACATTCCTAAAGAGGTCTTGTATGCAATGCGATATACCCATAAAATATCAACTAATCGTAAAGACCAATCTTTATGGTTTGGATTAACTGTTTTCACTAAAATGTTCTAGATCTCTCTATTTGCCAACTCAGCTTAGCCACTAGTCTGTGGGTGATAAGAGGTAATGACCTTGTAAATTACCCCATATTTGGTCATCAACATTCACACGACTAAAAGATTGATTTCTTCTTCCAAGTGCAAGAGTGTCGAAGTAATAAATAACCCGGCATGACCGGGGTTGAACCACATGGAGGTTAATTGTATAAATTATAAATAACAATAATACAACAACAATAATAAT
>NW_011500873.1:66553-71145 GCF_000495115.2 Populus euphratica
AATAACAATAATAATAATAATAATAATAATAATAATAATAGTAGTAGTAGTAGTAGTAGTAGTAGTAGTAGTAATAATAATAATAATAATAAAGAAAAAGAAAAAGAAGAAGAAGAAGATGATGAGAACTTTGAGATGGAATATTAATGTAAGGATTAAACAATGATAATAACAAATGTCAAGGTTAGAGGTTCCACTAATGGTATGTCAAACAAGTATAGTATAAACTCTTATTATTCAATTGAAAACCACACATAAAGGAGGTTCCAATCAGATTATAAATTGTTAACATGATTTCATTAGTCATCTTATTCGATTAATGCTAATACTTGTAAATCTCTTCAGGCATTCATGATTATAACTTATATTAACAACAAATCAAGTTCCTTTCATAGCTCAAGTGTCGGTTATATCATATAGTATGGGCTATGACAGTGCCAAGTGTTATACAACATAAATCTAGATTAGTCATTTAACAAGTAAAGTATTAAAGAGTGAACAAGATAACAAATATAAAATATGTTTGTATCAAACATTAAAGTCTATATTGAGTTTACATTATACTTATTCTTACCCCATTAGTGTAACCTTTTCATCTTGACATAATAAACTTAGCTAAACATAATGAAAGAAAAAAAATAAACAAAATAAGAACATAAATAAGATAAGAGTTAACTAAGTAAAGGAAAGGAAATGAAAGGCATAAACTTGATATTAATGAAAGCAAAGCATAAACATTACAATAAATACAAAGAGAGAAAGCAAGAGTATGATCTTGATATGGAAACTAAGATGCCTAAATGCATGGCATATGCCTCCTTTTATAGGCCAAAATTGGGAACTATTGATTTGATGACTAATTGATGAGTGGGTGGCCAACTCTTGACTTGACAACAATCTTTATCTTCTCTTATCTACCCAAAACGTCATTGTTAACGTCAAAATTAGAGCCACTTTTAGGATGGACATGTAAGATCATGGATTGTGCTTCGGCTGATTTAAAGGTTGATTTGGGGTTGATTTGGGGCTGCATTTAAGCATCAAATAAGGATACAAATGTACCTATTATTTGGGCTAAGATTGACATTAAAACCTTGAGTGTTTAATGGTTGAAGTTTGCACACAACATAAGGCAAGTTTGGGCTTGAAATAGATCATATGATATTCTTTTCTAGAATTGGAATATAATTGATTTTTGGGGTAAATTTGGAGCACTTATTTGAACCAAGATTTACTTCAATCTTCAACTAAATGTCTCTTCAATTCTTTGTTCTGAATTCCGACGTTGAATTTTTCTGAATTAATTCATTTAAGCTCCAAAAACCTATCGAAACATTAAAACAAACTTCATTACTAAAAAACACATCAATTATTATAAAAACAACCAAATAAAAACAATAAATACATATGTAAAATAAGAGACTTAATGACACTTGTGATGCACAATCAAATATCATAGGAAAAAAAAATTTGAAGCTTAATTTTAAGTTAATCGAATTTTGGAAAACAAAATTGAAGAAAAAATGACACGATCAAAGGAGGTTCCAATCGAATTATAAGTTGTTAACATGATTACATTAATTATCTTATTCAAATAATGCTAATACTTGTAAATATTATCAAGTATTCATGATTATAACTTATGTTAACAACAAATCAAGTTCCTTTCATAGCACAAATGTTGGTTGTACCATACGGTTGGGCTATGAAAGTGCTGAGTATTTGTTGTACCAAGTGTTATACAACACAAATCTAGACTAACTATTTAAAAAGCAAAATATTAAAAGTGAACAAGATAATAAATACAAAAACATGTTAGTATCAAACATTAAAGTCCATATTGAATTTACACTATACTATTCTTATATAATTAGTGTAACCTTTTTACCTTGACATAATAAACCTAAGTAAACATATTAAAAGAGAGAAGCAAAAATAAACAAGATAAGAATATAAATAAGATAAAAGTTAACTAAGTAAAGAAAAGGAAATGAGAAGTATAAACACGAGATTAATATAAGTAAAATTTAAGCATTATAATAAAGAGATAGCAAGAGCATGATCTTGATTAGAAAATTAAAATGTCTAAATGCATGGCAAATGCCTCCTTTTATAGGCCAAAATTAGAAACTATTGATTTAATGACTAATTGTTAAGTGCTTGGCCACATCTTGACTTGGTAACAATCCTTATCTTCTTGTCTGCTAAAAACATCATTACTAACGTCTAAATTCAAACAAACTTAAATAATGAAAGTTCTTAGAAATTATCTCAGCTTTCTAGAAAACAAAATTGAGGTCATTTAGACTTCTAGAACTCAAGTTATAGTCTAAACATTGAATAGTATGTGGGCTACATAACAGATTCAGACTTCTACGTTATTGCTAAGATTTGGACTTCCAAATAGTAGAATTGAGTCTTGCCTTTCCATGAAAGTTTTTAGCCTTTGTCTTAACTTTTTATCTATATAAACCAGACCTAAATCCAAGTTTTATAGCTCTAGTTATAATCCAATTACCAAACAGTGTTCTAGTTTGTACTAAACTAACATCTCTTTTTTAAGCTTCACCCTCTCTTTGTCCTTTCAATTTCAGTACTTCAACTCATTAATTAATCCTTTTATTTATGTGTTAGGCCTGCATTTGGAATGAACATTTACCATAAATTAAAGGTATCTTATGGTATCAAACTTGTTATTCTAAAACATGCTTTAATTAAGGAGTTATTGATACTTCAAGTGCAAAATAATGATATAAAACCTTGATAAAAATGCACTTTTAAGTATTAATCACACCTTCCAACTATCTTATTACTAGTCCCTAGTAATCAAAGCGTTAGAATGGAAAAATAATTTTTTTATTAATACACATATAACTTAAAAAACATAATGCATCTTTAATCCATATAACGAATTCCTGGCTAATGACTACCAGACTAGTTGGTCTTAGGGCATTAGATATTGAGACACCCCTACGAGCTTAGTAACTTGGGTTGCAGATACTAATATGTAAATAGTGTAATGTTTGATTCCGTTAAGCTTTTCTTCTCAATCCATGTAACAAACGTTGGGACCAATAGCTCCCAAGTCAGTTGACTTTAAGCTATTAGGTGTTAAAAAACCATTCAGGCTTAATTGCTTAGGTTAAAGAGGCTATAAAACCAAACTTATCAATGTTCTTATTATCATTATTTTTTTGTTTTTGTTTTTTTATATAATTTATATACTATCCATTTCTCTTAGTTGTTACCTTTAACAAAAAAACATAAATAATATAATAATCCAATAAGCAACCCACAATCACATGTTAAAGTGTATGTGTGAAAGTGAAAGTTTAAGAATACTTGTTAAATGAGTATATGAGCAGAATTAAGTGATGACAATACAAGAGTTTGCAAACATGAATATTTCAAGAAGTATTCTAATAGATTTTGTTAAGAATGTTTACTAAGATGCGTCTTAAAAGTCACTTTAACAAAAAAAAAAACTCATTTACTCTATCATCCTACTAATAATAATTTTGCAAATGGTTTATGAAATAGAAAACACAATTAGTTAATTTTTTAATATAAACTAGTACCCTTTCCCCCAACCAAAATGAGACATTGTCCTCAATGTCCTAAGGTAGAAAGATAGAGTATAGTAGATATCACCTGAAATATTGAACATTGACAAACCTGAAATACACTTAAATAAATATAAGAAATAACAAAATAAAATAATATATTATTAAGAAAATCAAAAGACATAAGGATTCACAAATGAAGGCTCAAATCCAATTTAAGCTTTTGACGACTTTTCTTAGTTGACCAATTTTGGCCTATAAAAGGAGGCATTTGCCATGCATTTAGGCATCTTGGTTTCCAGATCAAGATCATGCTCTTCCTTTCTCTCTTTGTATTTTTTATGCTTTGTTTTCATTAATATTAAGTTTATGCCTTTCATTTCCTTTCCTTTACTTAGTTAGCTTTTATGTTCTTATTTTGTTTATCTATTTTGCTTTCTTTCATTATGTCTAGCTAAGTTAGTTATGTCAAGGTGAAAAGGTTACACTAATGGTGTAAGAATAAGTATAATGTAAACTTAATATGGACTTTAATGTTTGATACTAACATGTTTTATATTTGTTATCTTGTTCACTCTTTAATACTTTGCTTGTTAAATGATTAATCTTGATTTATGTTGTATAACACTTGGTACAACAAATGCTTGGCACTTTCATAGCCTATAATGTATGGTATAACCGACACCTTAGCTATGAAAGGAACTTGATTTGTTGTTAACATAAGTTATAATCATAAATGCTTGACGAGATTTACAAGTATTAGCATTAATTGAATAAGATGACTAATGTAATCATGTTAACAATATATAATCTGATTGGAACCTCCTTTGTGTGTGGTTTCCAATTCAATAATAAGAGTTTATACTATACTTGTTTGATATACCATTAGTGGAACCTCTAACCTTGACATTTGTTATTATTATTGTTTAATCCTTACATTAATTTTCCATCCAAGTTCTCATCATCTTGTTCTTCTTCTCTTTCTTTATTATTATTACTATTATTATATTACTATTATTATTACTATTA
>NW_011500873.1:71247-79908 GCF_000495115.2 Populus euphratica
ATTATTATTATTAGTATTAGTATTACTATTATTATTATTAGTATTACTATTATTATTGTTGTTGTTGTTATTGTTATTGTTATTGTTGTTGTATTATTGTTATTTATAATTTGTACAAATAACCTCCCTATGGTTCGACCCCGGTCTTGCCGGGTTATTTATTACTTCGACACTCCTGCACTTGGGAGAAGACATCAATCTTTTCGTCGTGTCAAGTTTTTGATGCCGTTGCCAAGGAGGTAAGTTCTTGTATAAATTATAGTATTTATTTTATTTTCACTTTTCACTTTTCTTGTATATAACTTTGTTTATTTTTATTTTGTTTTCTTCCTCCTTCTTTTGCTTTCTTCTTCTTTTTTTATTTTATTCCTACACGTGCATGAGAGTGTAGTCACGTACATCAAGTGGTAGACTTTGTCGGGTATCCTCATCATTTTTAGAAAATATGGCTGAAGAAGATAATCAATCACTTCATAATGAAAATAATGAGAATAACCGTGCTAGAACACTTAGAGACCACATGAATCCCACAAGAACAAGTGCACCATCATGCATAGTTTTTCCTCCCGATGCATCTCATTTTAATTTTAAACCAAGTATTATTCAACTTTTACCTTCTTTTCATGGTTTAGAATTGGAAAATCCATACTTGCATTTAAGGGAATTTGAAGAGGTCTGCAACACATATAATAATTTAAATTGTAGCATGAACACCATCAGATTAAAGCTTTTCCCTTTTTCATTAAAAGATAAAGCTAAAACATGGCTACAAAATTTAAGACCAGGATCCATTCGTGCTTGGGATGAAATGCAACAACAATTTTTAAAGAAGTTTTTCCCATCTCATAGAACAAACTCTTTCAAGAGACAAATCACCACTTTCACTCAAAAACCAGGAGAAACATTTTACCAATGTTGGGATAGGTATCGAGACTTGCTTAGTACTTGCCCTCATCATGGTTTTGAAACATGGAGATTGGTTTCACATTTCTATGAAGGGTTAACACCTAAAGATAGGCAAATGGTTGAGTTGATGTGCAATGGAACTTTTGAAGATAAAGACCCTGATGAAGCAATGGAGTACTTAGATTTGTTAGCTGAAAATGCTCAAAATTGGGACACTACAGGTACTTATGAGGCACTAAGTAAAACTCAACCTCACACATCTAGTGGAGGCATGTACAACCTTAGGGAAGATCATGACCTTCAAGCCAAATTTGCATCTTTAGCTAGAAAAGTCGAGGCACTAGAATTGAAAAAGAGTGGTCAATTAAAATTTGTTGAAAACATTGTGTGTCAAATCTGTGAAACAAATGAACACTCAACCAATGATTGTCCAACCTTGCCTTCTTTTAAGGAATGTCTCCATGAACAAGCCCATGCTTTAAACAGTTTCGAAAGGTCCAATCACAACCCATATTCAAAAACATACAATCCTGGTTGGAGAAATCACCTAAATTTCAGTTGGAAGAGTGACAATGCACAAACTTCACCACCACAGTTTCAAGCACACCATAATTTCCAAAATTCTTATGGATATGCACCTTCTTATGCTCCACCTCTTAGAAGTAATTTTGAGGAAACTTTGTATGCATTCATTGAAAAGCAAGAGACAATCAACACTCAACTTACTCAAAGCATAACAGATTTTAAAGACACTCTTGCAAAATTCACATCTGCTCTCAATTTTCAAGAGCAAGGTAAGTTTCCATCTCAACCACAGCAAAATCCCAAGGGGCAATACAATGCAAATGTAAGTAGTTCTGGAAGTCAACACATGGATCAAGTCAAATCAGTCATCACTATTCGCAGTGGTAAGGTTATTAAAAAACCCACTCTTGAACCTTGTGAGAAAGATGATGAGTCAATCTCAAAGGGTAAGGAAGGGGTTGAATCTAAATATTGCAAGGAAAAGACTGATTCCCTGCCAGCACTTCCATTTCCTCATGCCATGACCAATCAGGAAGCCATCGATGATGAAAAAAGCACCGAAAATGTTGATGCGGATCTTCTATCAAAAGTGACAACAGATTCGACACCCGACATTACACCAATCAATTATTCTTTTCCTGATGAATCTCTACTTTCTCTTAGTTCAATGCCTTGGTTTGCTAAAAATATCAATTTTCTTGCTTCAGGATTTTTGCCAGCTCATTGGAGTACCGAAGACAAAAGAAAATTTTTGAGCAACGTGCAAAACTTTTATTGGGTTGACCCTTACTTATTCAATTATCGTCCTGATCAAATATGTCAAAGATGTTTTCCCGATAATGAGGTAAGTAATTTCATTAAATTTTGTCACTCTGAGGCATGTGGGGATCATTTCCCGTCAAAAAAAAGGATTGTAGAAATCTTACAGAGTGGATTTTACTGGCCCACCATATTCAAGGAGTCACATGCATTTCGTAAAAACTGTGAAAATTGTCAAAATGTGGGATTTATTTCAAAACATAGAGAGTCTTTAGATAATCTTCTATTGACTCTTAAGTCTCATCATAGTCGAGATAAGCATCGTGCAATTCATGACTTATGAACCCATTTTTATAAAGAACATACTTGGCATAGTCTTGACATCATGATCAAGAAAAGATAACAATTTATCATAAAAACCATTAACATTTAGCAAACCTATGGGTTTATGGTGAATGTGCAATTAGGCCTAAGACGAAATATGAAAGATCTCTTTCAATGTGCCCCGACCACTTAATAAGGTATTGAAGGCATCAACATGTTTAAACATTGTATTCATTCAATTAAACATTGTAGAGACTTGTAGTTCCTCTCCAATTGTTTTTCCAATGATGTCTCCTTTTATTAAAGCTTTGGGGATGACCCCCAAAACTTGACTACCTCTTAAAAATACAGCTATTGACACCTCTCATTAACCCAAGGTTGTCTCCCCTATACACTAAATGAATCTTTCTCTTAGTTAGTACCTAACCAAGATAGTTTGCTGATTCTAAAAACTCTATTTTCTTCCTAGAACTGGATCCATCGAAAACACAAATGTTTATTATATGATGACTTGAGGAACCTACCATTTATACACATTTCTATATCTATTAAATGTATGGGTTGAGTAGAAATAAAGGGAAGGAAGGGAAGATTTTATAGATGAGAACTTGAAAATGCAATCATACCACCTATATGTAGGCCAACTAAAGTCTCACTCTTTATTTATTTATTTATATTATATAGTTTTTTTTTTAAAAAAACATGTGTTTGTATAGGTAGTTGTGATTATGGCTCACACCTTTCCTTGGTTTTACATCCAAGAACAACTTAAACGCCCTCTATGGGTTGGGGATAGGTTTCCCATCTAGTTTTCTTAAACATTAGCAAACAGGGTCTTTTTTAGTCAAATTCCTAAGACCAAGTCAATCATGTTTCTTATGGACTTATGGCCATAAATCATAAATTGCACGATGCACATCTCCATTAGGATGTGTCTCAAGAGTCAATAGAAGATTATCTAAAGACCTTTTACTTAGGCCATTCTTAATGAATTGTATTTTATCTTCATAGTTTACAGATACTATTCCTAAAGAATAACATGTTGCATTACAAGTCCATCTGATGTATTTGTGATAGACTTTGACATGACAAAAAGATTAATGTCTTCTCCCAAGTGTAGGAGTGTCGAAGTAATAAATAACCTGGCAAGACCGGGGTCGAACCACAAGGAGATTAATTATACAAATTATAAAAAATAATTATAAAAAATAATAATAGCAATAATAACAATAATAACAATAATAATAATAATAATAATAATAATAATAATAATAATAATAATAATAATACTAGTAGTAGTAGTAGTGGTAGTAGTAGTAAAGAAAGAGAAGAAGAAGAAGAAGATGAGAACTTAGAGATGGAATATTAATGTAAGGATTAAACGATGATGATAACAAATGTCAAGGTTAGAGGATTCACTAATGGTATGTCAAACAAGTATAGTATAAACTCTTATTATTCAATTGGAAACCACACACAAAGGAGGTTCCAATCAGATTATATATTGTTAACATGATTACATTAGTCATCTTATTCGATTAATGCTAATACTTGTAAATCTCGTCAAGCATTCATGATTATAACTTACGTTAACAACAAATCAAGTTGCTTTCGTAGCTCAGGTGTCGGTTATACCATAGAGTATGAACTATGAAAGTGCCAAGCATTTGTTGTACCAAGTGTTATACAACATAAATCAAGATTAATCATTTAACAAGCAAAGTATTAAAGAGTGAACAAGATAACAAATACAAAACATGTTAGTATCAAATATTAAAGTCCATATTGAGTTTACACTATACTTATTCTTACACCATTAATGTAACTTTTTCACCTTGACATAATAAACTTAGCTACACATAATGAAATAAAGAAAAATAAATAAACAAAATAAGAACATAAATAAGATAAGAGTTAACTAAGTAAAGGAAAGGAAATGAAAGGCATAAACTTGATATTAATGAAAGCAAAGCATAAACATTACAAAAAATACAAAGAGAGAAAGCAAGAGCATGATCTTGATCTGGAAACCAAGATGCCTAAATGCATGGCAAATACCTCCTTTTATATGCCAAAATTGGGAACTATTGATTTGATTAGTGGGTGATGAGTGGGTGGCCAACTCTTGACTTGGTGACAATCCTTATCTTCTCTTGTCTGCCCAAAACATCATTGATAACGTCAAAATTAGAGCCAGTTGCAAACATGAAAGTTGTAGGCAATTGTCTCAGCTTTCTTGTGTAAAAACGTCAGCTCATTTGGAATTCTAGAACTCCAGATATGGCCAAAATACCGAACAGTGCTCGGGCTGGAAGACAGATTCGGGCTTCTTTGTTGTTGCTACAATTTGGACTTGATAATGGCCTTTTTAGATCTTGGGCTCCATATGAAAGTTGTAGGCCTATGTCTTACCTTTCCATCCATATAAATTGGACCTAAATCTGAGATATATAGCTCTAGATATGACCCAATTACCGAACAGTGTTCCGGTTTGGATTGCACCGACATCTCTTTTCTAAGTTTGGCCATCTCTTTATCCTTGCAATTTAAGTTCTTCAAGTCATCAATCAATCCTTTCATTTATGTGATAGACCTGCATTAAAAATAGACATTTACCACAAATTAAAGGTATCTTATATTATTAGATACATTATTATAAAACATATTTTAGTTAAGGAGTTATTGATACTTCAAGTGCAAAATGATGATATAAAACCATGATAAAAATGCACTTTTAAGTACTAATCACACCCCCCAACCAGCTTATTACTAGTCCCTAGTAATCAAAGCGTAAAATAGAAAAACAATTTGCAAATTCCACAAAGCAAGGTATTCATCATTTAACTTCCATTAATCTATCCAGATAAACAAACTCTCATTAAATTTATATATCTGCTCAATACCTCTTAACAAGATATTAATAAACCTTTCTTTTGTGCTCAATGTATCAACACATAATTATGGGGCTTTTCTTGGAAGAAAACAAAATTTTTGTTCTAATGTTTAAGGTTAACTTCCTTGGGTTGGGATTACTATTTTTGTCTTTTTTTTTTTTAACTCTATATACATATACTTTAAAAACATCATGCATCTTTAACCCATGTAACGAGCTTTCAGCTAATGACTCCCAGACCAGTTGGTCTTAGGGCATTAGGTGTTAAGACACCCCTACGAGCTTAGTAACTCGGGTCGCAGATACTGATATGTAGATAGTGCAATGTTTGATTCCCTTAAGCTTTTCTCCTCAACCCATGTAACAAGCGTTGGGCCAATAGCTCCCAAGTCAGTTGACTTTAGGGTATTAGGTGTTAAAACACCCCTTCGGACTTAATTGCTTAGGTTAGGGAGGCTACGAAACCAAACTTATCTACATTTTTATTATCATCATTTTTTTTTCTTTTTCTTTTTCTTTTTTTTTCATGTTTTTCTTTTTTTCTTTTTAATTATATACAATCCCTTTCCCTTAGTTGTTACCTTTAATACCGAGTAGTGCTGCTGGTGGACGTGGTGGATAGCACTCATGCTCTTGTGTGGATGAAATATCATTTTTACCATCCGAATTTGAGCTAGTTCTCTGCATGAAAGTTGTTGTGAATTTCAGATCATTTGGACTTCTAGAACTCCAGTTATGGATAAAACTTTGAGTAGTGTTTGGGCTGGATTACAAGACAGATTCGGACTTCTCTTTTGTGGCCAAACTTTGAATTTGAAAATGGCAAATTTGGGTCTTTCCATACCCATGAAAGGAGACATTATTAGGTTATAGGATACACTAATAGTATCTTTTCTTCAATTACTTGCTTTTGATTCTTCTTGAAAATAAACCATTCGCAAATTCTAAGACTCATTAAATTCAATTTCACTGGAAATAGTTTCAAATTGATCATAAACTAATTTTTCAATAAAATCCACTTCCTGTAAATCATTATCTCTAGGTTGCTTGCAAATGTTGAAAATATTCATCTTCAATGTCATGTTTCCAAATGATAACTTCATCAATCCATTCCTACAATTAATCAATGCATTAGACGTTGCAAGAAATGGACATCCTAAAATAACAAGAATTAAATTACATGCTTCAACAGTTTGTGTATGTAAGACAATAAAATCCACAGGATAAATGAATTTATAGACTTGAACTAACACATCTTCAATTATTCCTCTAGGCACTTTTACAGATCTATCGGCAAGTAAAAGAGATATAGAAGTTGGTTTTAACTCACCTAGATTGAGACTCTTAAAGACTGAATATGGAAGTAAATTCACACTAGCTCTGAGATCAAGTAAAGCTCTTTTAATTTTATGTTCTCCAATAAAGCATGAAATTGTAGGACAACCAGGGTCTTTATATTTCAAAGCATTATTGTTCTGAAGAATGGCACTTACTTGTTCGGCTAAAAAGGCTTTCTTTTTCACATTTAGTTTTCTCTTCACAGTGTACAAATCTTTCAAAAATTTAGCATAAGAAGGAACTTGTTTAATAGCATCCAACAAAGGTATATTGATCCTTACCTGTTTGAAAGTTTCAAAAATTTCAGAGTTGTGATTGACTTTTCTTTGTTTGGTCATGGCATGAGGAAATGGAAGTGCTGGCGGGGAATCAGTCTTTTCTTTGCAATGTTCAGCTTCAACCCCTTCCTTACCCTCGAAGATTAACTCATCATCTTTCTCACAAGGTTCATGAGTGGGTTTTTCAATAACCTTACCACTGTGAAGAGTGATGATTGATTTGACTTGATCCATATGATGGTTTGCGGAACTACTTGCATTTGCATTGTATTGCCCCTTGGGATTTTGCTGTGGTTGAGATGGAAACTTACCGTTCTCTTGAAAACTGAGAGTAGATGTTAATTTTGCAAGAGCATCTTTTATATCTACCATGGTTTGAGCATTTTGAGTGTTGATTGTCTCCTGCTTTTCAATGAATGCATACAATGTTGCCTCCAGATTTCTTTTAGGAGGTGGAGCATAAGGAGATGCATATCCATGAGAATTTTGAAAATTATGGTTTGCTTGAAACGGTGGCTGTGAAGTTTGTGCATTATTGTTACCACTCTTCCAACTGAAATTTGGGTGATTTCTCCAACCAGGGTTGTATGTTTGCGAGTATGGGTTATGATTAGGCCTTTGGAAATTGTTTAAAGCATGAGCTTGTTCATAGAGACATTCCTTAAAAGAAGGCAAAGTTGGACAGTTATTTGTTGAATGTTCATTGGTTTCACAGATTTGACACACAATGTCTTGAACAGATTTTAATTGACCACTCTTTTTTAATTCTAGTGCCTCAACTTTTCTGGCTAAAGATGCAAATTTGGCTTGGAGATCATGATCTTCCCTAAGGTGTACATACCTCCACTAGATGTATGAGGTTGAGTCTTACCTGGTGCCTCATAAGTTCCTTTAGTGTCCCAATTTTGAGCATTTTTAGCTAGCAAGTCTAGGTACTCCATTGCTTCATCAGGGTCTTTATTTTCAAAAGTTCCTTTGCACATCAATTCTACCATTTGTCTATCTTTAGGTGTTAACCCTTTATAAAAATATGAAACCAATCTTCATGTTTCAAAACCATGATGAGGGCAAGTATTAAGCAAGTCCCGATACCTATCCCAACATTGGTAAAATGTTTCTCCTGGTTTTTGAGTGAATGTTGTGATTTTTCTTTTGAAAGAGTTTGTTCTATGAGATGGAAAAAACTTCTTTAAAAATTGTTGTTGCATTTCATCCCAAGCATGAATGGATCCTGACCTAAGATTTTATAGCCATGTTTTAACTTTATCTTTTAATGAAAAAGAAAAAAGCTTTAATTTGATGGTGTTCATGCTACAATTTAAGTCATTATAGGTGTTACAAACTTCTTCAAATTCTCTCAAATGCAAGTATGGATTTTCTAGATCTAAGCCATGAAAAGAAGGTAAAAGTTGAATAATGTCTGGTTTAAAATTAAAATGAGATGCATCAGGAGGGAAAATTTTGCATGAAGGTGCATTTATTTTTGTAGGGTTCATATGGTCTCTAAGTGTTCTAACTCGGTTATTCTCATTATTCTTATTATGAAGTGACTGGTTATCTTCTTCGACCATTTTTTCTGAAAATGATAAGGATACCCTACAAAGTCTACCACTTAATGTACCTGACCAAACTCTCATG
>NW_011500872.1:0-16938 GCF_000495115.2 Populus euphratica
ATCCATGAGAATTTTGGAAATTGTGGTGTGCTTGAAACGGTGGTTGTGAAGTTTGTGCATTGTTGTTATCACTCTTCCAACTGAAATTTGGGTGATTTCTCCAACCAGGGTTGTATATTTGGGAGTATGGGTTGTGGTTGGCCCTTTGAAAACTGTTTAAAGCATGGGCTTGTTCATGGAGACATTCCTTAAAAGAAGGCAAGGTTGGACAGTTACTGGTTGAGTGTTCATTTGTTTCACATATTTGATACACAATGTTTTCAACATATTTTAATTAGCCACTCTTTTTCAATTCTAGTGTCTCGACTTTTCTAGCTAAAGATGTAAACTTGGCTTGAAGGTTATAATCTTCTCTAAGGTTGTACATACCTCCACTAGATGTATGAGGTTGAGTTTTACTCGGTGCCTTATAAGTACCCGTGGTGTCCTAATTTTGAGCATTTTCAACTAACAAGTCTAAGTACTCCATTGCTTCATCAGGGTCTTTATCTTTAAAAGTTCCATTGCACATCAATTCAACCATTTGCCTATCTATAGGTGTTAACCCTTCATAAAAATGTGAAACCAATCTCCATGTTTCAAAATCATGATGAGGGCAATTACTAAGCAAGTCTCGATACCTATCCCAACATTGGTAAAATGTTTATCCTGGTTTTTGAGTGAAAGTGGTGATTTGTCTCTTGAAAGAGTTTGTTTTGTGAGATGGGAAAAACTTCTTTAAAAACTATTCTTGCATTTCATCCCAAGCACGAATGGATCCTGGTCTTAAATTTTGTAGCCATGTTTTAGCTTTATCTTTTAATGAAAAAGTAAAAACTATGCATGATGGTGCACTTGTTCTTGTGGGATTCATGTGGTCTTTAAGTGTTCTAGCACGGTTATTCTCATTATTCTCATTATGAAGTGATTGATTATCTTTTTCGGCTATATTTTCTGAAAATGATGAGGATACCCTACAAAGTCTACCACTTGATGTACGTGACCACACTCTCATGCACGTGTAGGAATAGAATAAAAGGAAGAAGAAAACAAAAGAAGAAAAAACAAGAGAAAAGAAACAAAGTTATATACAAAAAAAGTGAAAAGAGAAAATAAAATAACTACTATAATTTATACAAGAACTTACCTCCCCGGCAACGGCGCCAAAAACTTGACACGACTAAAAGATTGATGTCTTCTCCCAAGTGCAAGAGTGTCGAAGTAATAAATAACCCGGCAAGACCGGGGTCGAACCATAAGGAGGTTAATTGTACAAATGATAAATAACAATAATACAACAACAATAATAATAACAACAACAACAATAATAATAGTAATAACAACAATAATAATAATAATAATAATAATAATAATACTAGTAGTAATAATAATAATAACAATAGTAATAATAACAATAATAATAAGAAGAAGATGATGAGAACTTGGAGATGGAAAATTAATGTAAGGATTAAACAATAATAATAACAAATGTTAATAATAATAATAAAGAAAAAGAAGGAGAAGAAGAAGAAGATGATGAGAACTTTGAGATGTAATATTAATGAAAGGATTAAACAATGATAATAACAAATGTCAAGGTTAGAGGATCCATTAATGGTATGTCAAACAAGTATAGTATAAACTCTTATTATTCAATTGGAAACCACACACAAAAGAGGTTCCAATTTGATTATAGATTGTTAACATGATTACATTAGTCATCTTATTCAATTAATGATTAGAACATATGTTAACAACAAATCAAGTTTCTTTCATAGCTTAGGTGTTGGTTATACCATATAGTATGGGCTACGAAAGTGCCAAGCATTTGTTGTACTAAGTGTTATACAACATAAATCAAGATTAGTCATTTAACAAGCAAAGTATTAAAGAGTGAACAAGATAACAAATACAAAACATTTTAGTATCAAACATTAAAGTCCATATTAAGTTTACAGTATACTTATTTTTACACCATTAGTGTAACCTTTTCACCTTAACATGATAAACTTAGCTAGACATAATGAAAGAAAGAAAAATAAACAAACAAAATAAGAACATAAATAAGATAAAAGTTAACTAAATAAATGAAAGGAAATGAAAGGCATAAACTTGATATTAATGAAAGCAAAGCATAAACATTACAAAAAATACAAAGAGAGAAAGGAAGAGCATGATCTTGATCTGGAAACCAAGATGCCTAAATGCATGGCAAATGCCTCCTTTTATAGGCCAAAATTGGGAACTATTGATTTGATGACTAATTGATAAGTGGGTGGCCAACTTTTGACTTGGTGACAATCCTTATCTTCTCTTGTCTGCCCAAAACGTCATTGATAACGTCAAAATTGGAGCCAGGTGAAAACATCAAAGTTGTAGGCAATTGTCTCGGCTTTCTTGTGTAAACAATTCAGCTCATTTGGACTTCTAGAACTCCAGATATGGCCAAAATACCGAACAGTGCTCGGGCTGAAAGACAAATTCGGGCTTCTTTGTTGTTGCTACAATTTGGACTTGCAAATGGCCTTTTTAGATCTTGGGCTCCATATGAAAGTTGTAGGCCTATGTCTTACCTTTCCATCCATATAAAGTAGACCTAAATCTGAGATCTATAGCTCCAGATATGACCCAATTACCGAACAGTATTCCGGTTTGGACTGCACCGACATCTCTTTTCTAAGTTTGACCATCTCTTTGCCTTTGCAATTTAAGTTCTTAAAGTCATCAATCAATATTTTCATTTATGTGATAGGCCTGCATTTAAAATGAACATTTACCATAAATTAAAGGTATCTTATATTATTAGATATATTATTATAAAACATGCTTTAGTTAAGGAGTAATTGATACTTCAAGTGCAAAATGATGATATAAAACCATGATAAAAATGCACTTTTAAGTACTAATCAGATACAAAACTCCCTCTTTTCTTTCCTTTTGGTTACTGTAGATTTTTGTTGAGGAGATGAGTATTTATACTATATAATTTCTCTTATTATTACTTAGGCCTCATTTCTTTTAAGTATACTTCAATGTTTGAAATTTTTAATTAAAGGTTTGGGTCTGATTATAAGTGGGCCTTATACAAATTCACATCTTGGGTATTATAGGGATTAACTTAGGTTATTATAAACACATATAAAACGTCTTTATAACCTAAGTTCAATTTTCATATTTTTCTTAGTAATAATTATGATGTGAACATTTTGATCACGTGATGAAATAACCCCCAACAAAAAAGATAACAACCTAAAAAGCCTAAAATCAAGTTTGATAGAATATTTACCCAAAGGTAACCATATACCTAAGCCTAAAGGTTATTTTGCCACAAACATACAAAGGAAAAACTCATGTTTATTCTCTAACGTACTACTAAAATTTGTAGCTAAGAAAATATAATATGGTATCCTTTAACTAACCCAAATGAACCCCTTTTGAGTAACCCAAATGAACCCCTTTTGAGTTGCAAATTACTAGGCCTAAACTAGTAATAAACTAACACAAGTCCAATAATAAAATAAACCTTTAAACAATGTCTAATAAGCCAGAGCAAATCCAAATTAAAAAATATTTATTCAATAGTAAATAAATAAATAAAATATGATGATGATGATGATGATGATGATGATAATAATAATAATAATAATAATAATAATAATAATAATAATAAATTCTTCATGTCAAAATTAATATATGTAACCCAAATAGCAAT
Organism: Populus euphratica; assembly: GCF_000495115.2. Taxonomy (NCBI): domain Eukaryota; kingdom Viridiplantae; phylum Streptophyta; class Magnoliopsida; order Malpighiales; family Salicaceae; genus Populus; species Populus euphratica. Next base: position 3,692 of record NW_011500872.1, read on the forward strand.
TTTCATATATTTTTGACAGATTTTCATTCTTGACTTCAAACATGTTATTCTCTTATCTGGATAAATTATTGGGTTTACCATATATAGATGGAAAGCTCAAGATGTCGAGTTTCTAACAAAACTTGAATTGAAAAAATATTTCACCTGTAGCTCTAGAAAACAATACATAAAGGTCTAATCTGACAGATTTGATAATATTTGTCTAGTAATTTTGACCTACTGAAATAATATGTTTCTAAACTCCATTTGATTTGAAAAATTAAAAAAATATAGTTCCATGTGTTTCATATCTACTATAAAACTAGAGTTCATCTGATGTATAGTTTGAGAGATATGCTCCATCTTGTAAAACTAGTCAGCAAACATTTTAAGACCAAATTCAGACCTGACTTGGTTTGTATCAAATTCATATTACCACATCTCTCTTTGTAAGTGTGTAAGTGTGAGTCTTCTCTCTTTGTTTGTTTCTCTAACAAACTAAATCAACTTATTAAAGAACAAATATCTTTATAGTGTCATTCTATACTTCTCATTTATAAATTGTTATTCCTTGGATAGACGTCTCAGATTCCAAACTTGATTTATTAGCTTTCTAGAAGTTGTTTACATATGGGTTACTTGACCAAGTGCTCACTGTGTTCGCATCATTTGGTATCAAAGCTTAGCTCTATTAATCACGTTATATCCTTTTGTTAATTTCATTTTTCTTTTGTTCTACATCAAATTACTTGCTCCAATCTTCTTCTTTTGAATTTAGTAGTGACATCTTCTTATTACAAAAAAAATATTATTTTAATAAAAAGAAAAAGAAAAATAGTCATTCAAAGGACTAATTTTAGATTCTATCATAGAAAACTAAACAAGAAAAAATTTGAACAGATCGACTTAATATTAGCTCAAACTTGATATTCTGGTTATTAGAGTCTTATTTGCACTATATATTAAATTTAAGGTCATTTAAACATCAATTTATTTAGGTTTTAAATTTGGGTATTAGAGTGGTTGTCTAGCATCAGTTTTGGGTCCATATATTAAGACTTGAAATTAATTCCAACTTGATATTCTATTTACTGGGGTCCTAATCATATTATATATTAATTTTGGGATCATTTGGACATTCTTTGCTTTAGGGTCCAGATTCAGGTTCAAGCTTGTTAACTTTTAAAACTTGTTTCGTTTCTATTGATTTCATATCTTTCAATATACTATCATCATATGTTTTTGCATATTTAGGAGCTATTTACATCATTTTTCATATATTTTATATCTATTTTTTGTTTATGTCTTCAATTCATCTATATTTTGTACAAATTCTCTTCTTACTCATAAGACTGTAATTGTAGTTTTATTTTTTTTTCTTTTCTTAATTTTCTTGCTTTTGAAGTCATATGTATTCATTTGGATTGTGCTACTAAGTAGTTTCATATGGTGCTGATTTCAATTCCCCAAGAGTCAATAGAAAGTGAGATGGGAGCAAAAAGGCCAGATCAAAATCCTTAATGGGAGAAAATTCTTAGCATTCAAAAGAAGAGTTTCTTAGTCACTAAGGAAACTAAGGGGTGGTAGATTTTTTTCCTAAGCCAGAGAGGATTATTTAATGATTCTCCTCATCTAGGAAGAAAACAATTATAGTTATTAACTAAAGAGGAAATAAACATTATTTTTGTCCAAGTAAAGCAAAGACATAAAGCTCTGCAAGGAAAAGCTAGAGGCGAGAAAAAAGATTTTCAAGTCAGAATTGATTCTCTTAGTCTATTTGGAATTTTTAAAGTCGGCAACCGATCATAAAGCTACAAGGACGGATTATTCAACTAATGAGACTATTAAGACTAGCAAATAAGACTCTTTTTTGTTATTTTCTGTGTTATTTATGGCAACATGCTTCGAACCTTTATTTTCATTTTTTTTTCATGATTTAAGCTTCATTATTAGTATTTTGGCTTGTTTAATTAAGAGTTTGAGTATGATTGTAAATAGGCCTTATTTAAGTCCACATCTTGGATACTACGGGGTTTAGCTTAGGTTATTACACATATAAAATACCTCTGTAACCTAATTTTTAGTTTTCACATTTTGCTTAATAATAATTTAGATTGATGCATCTCTTTTTGTGAATGTGTGAGGGTAAGTTTTCTCTCCTATATTGATTCTCTAATGAACTAAATCAGTTTATTGAAAAACAACTATCTTTGTAATTTCATCATATACTTTTCATTCACGAATTGTTATTTGTTTGGTTGGGGTTTCATATGCAAATAGCGTTGGTATTTAGGTTCAAAGTAATCTTTGTGTCACATCTCCAAACCTATTGTCTTGTCTTTCCAAGAGTTGTATTGGTTACATGTTTCAAGTTAATTCCAAGATCATATTTTGTTTCAATCAAGCTATTATAGCTCCATTTATTCATGGGTACAATGTTCTAATGTTCTTTCAACATACATAAAAAGAATTAAAATTTGTTACTGGATAGATATATAGTTAATTGTACTGTAATTGAATTGTAAATGAGTAGGCATACTTAAAAATTTTCAACCCTGTCAATTAACAAAATACTAAAAGAGCTCATTAGTTTACTATAGCTCCTCTCATAATTCATCATGGATTGCATAATGGATTTACCAAATTGTCCTTAAAAGAGAAAGACATGAAGAATTTATGAGTATTTTTTTTATTTTCACATGGGATGTAATTGGTATTATAGAATTGGTAAGGGGTATGTATGTTTTTTACTCTCTTTATTGCACAGTGTAAAGTTTTAGATACCCTTGGAAGGAGAATTTCAATTTGCTTTAGGACATGGGCTTTTTCGGTTTTTCTTATTCCTGAGCACAATGAGATTATCATAATAACCGTGGATTTTAAAACAAATACTTTTGTTTTTAGGGGTATTGGTGTCTTTTGAACTCCAAATTGTTTGTAAATTTATGTGGGGTCAGGGGTGTTTTGGTATTTATGAAAAAAACTAAAAAGCTACTAGCGCATGATAAGAACGCGCTACCATATGGAGGCTTTCCGCACTATTTGAGAGATACATGAAACCTCTATTTTATTTTATTTTACTTCCATGTTAGATTTAATCCTCTTTTTTTAATTAATATTTATTTTGTTTTTTGTTTTTTTAATTGATTTTCTTTTCAATTTCATACCTGATTTTTGTTTTTTATTTTTTGTTTTTTTTTTAATTTTTTCCTTCATTGTTTTCATTATAATTTCTTTTGGTTTCATTTATTTTCTTAATTGACTTTTTTTTTTAGATTCATTCCTTATTATTTGATTTTATTTGATTTTAATGTCAAATTTGATTCTTATTTTTTCAATCCTGGTTTTTAAACCTAACCTAGGGGTCAACTCTAGAAACATTTTGGGTCATAAATTGAGTGGGTTAGTCAAGGTTACCCAAATCATTTTTTCAATCATGGCAAAAAAAAAAAAATCAACAGGATTAAAAAAAATCCTTATTTTTTGAATTATGATTTTTAAACCCGACATGAAGGTTGATCCCGAGTCATAAGTCAGGTGGGTTAGCTAAGGTTACTAGGGTAACTAATTTTTTTTATATTAGAATTATATAAAAATGACATTATTTTGGTCTAAATTTTACAAAAAAATCAATTATTTTTTAAAAAACTTAAAAATAAATTAAAGAAGAAATTAAGTCCTTATTGTTTTCATCATGGTTTTTAAACCCGGTCCAGGTGTTGACCCCAAGCAATTCTTTGTAATAAGTTGAGTAAGTTGACTAGGGTTACCCGAATCAAATGATTTTTTCATTTTGCAAGAATGCCAAAATTATATTTTTTTAATTTATAAAGATTTAACAAATAAAATTAATGAGTCTGAAAAAATATAAGAAAAAGAATTCAGTCCTCATTCCTTTGATCTTGGTTTCTAATTAAAAAAAAATTATTTCATCATTTGTTAGTTAGTTTATTGAGGATTTTGCTTCGTGATTTTATTTTTTAATTTGCCATCTATAATGTGGTGTCAGTCTAATAACTAGGATCACAAGTTTAGAAGGTTAGTTTTAGTTGACTTCTATTTTAGCATTTTTTGTAAAAAAAATTATTTTTTAATATTTGGTTGGTTATGAATTAGCCTTGTTATTTTTTGCACTTTCTTTTTTTTACCTGAATTGACTCGGGTCTTTTTTTGTTGTCACTTTTTTTATATTTTCAATGTTAATTTTTTATTAATTTAGTTTACTTGTTATCATTACCTTTTTAAAATATTATTAAATTAGTTGAAATTATTAAACTCAACAATTCAATACTCTATTCTTTGATTTTTTTTAAAACCCCAAGTTTGGCATAGAAATTTTTTTATTTTTTTAAAAAATATTCATCCCATAATATTGCGTGAACCTTCAATCTAGTTTGACAATAACATTTATAGTCACTTGAAGATGGTCATTCGAGTACAAGAATACAGCAAGGTCCATGCTTTAGTTCATATTAAAAAAAAAAAAAACAAGCATAAATGATAAATTTAAGAATTTTTGTAACTACCAAAAATTTCATTAAACATATTTAAGGTTGCTTAAGGTTTATATGAATATTACCTAAAGATTAGGTATTTTTTTGTTTTAAATAATTACTTTAAGGTTGAGTTATTTTAAATCGCAAGTGATTCAAGTATCCAACCTCTAATGGTAATCTACATGAATTACTAATAAGAAATCTCCTAAACTCTTATAGAAGAAAGGGATTGTTATGCCTCTAATTGCTAACTCTTTTTCTTGTGTTTTCCAAGGATTTTGTATTGTGTTATTTACTAAAAAATAAGATGCATATCATTCTATTTATAGAAAAACTTGAAAATCATATAAATGATATAATATTAATTTTATTCCTTAACACATTATTTTAGGCTAATTTTAAAAATTTATTCATCAAGTCCCTACTTGATTTTTCTAGGTCTAGAATTGTAATTCCATATATAAATTACTTTAGTCTTTAATTTCTAAAATTTATTTACAATCAAGTCACACTTGATTAATCATTCAATTTTAATTTTTGAATAGTAGTTCTTATATATGTAACCCATTAGATTTCATAATGAGTTAGCTAAAAAATAAATCACAATGCCAGATAAAATAAGAATAAATAAATGAAACAAATTAATTCATTATTAATTCAACAATTGATTGTTTTATATTTGAAGATCAAATATCATATTTAACTTCCTGTCATGTTCCTTCAAATATTAAGAAAATTATACGCGGTTTGACTTGATCTTTTAGCAACTATCTCAACATAATTATTATCGCTTCATTAACAATATTATAATTTAAATATTATAGCATGTTATGTGTCTGCTCTATTAAATTATGTTTAATATTCAACCATATTATTCAATAGTTTCACTTAAATTTAATTAGTGTTTTGCCTATGTTTTATATATAAAATACCTTGATATTTTTTATTTTATGTTTTAAAGGTATTTTTGGATTAAAGATGCAAAAATCAGTAAATTAAAGGTAATTAGTAGATTTAACCTTCAGTTGATATTTTATACAGAGCGTGAGCTTTAGAGGTCTAAATGAAGTAATTCTAGTGGCATTAAAAAGCTAACATTCATACTTTTATGGGAATATAAGGCAAGAAAAATATAAACAAAGAAAGAGTATGGAAATCGCAGCCTTCAAAGTTAAATCTTCCAATCTGCTATTGTTGACCATCGACCATTATGACTTAAATATTTTGAGCTACAGAAGTCCATTTGATACAAACTCAATTTTTTTGGATTCTCGACTCAAATACCTATCAACTTACCAAATTTCAACCAAAAATGATCTCGTACAAGGGAGATATGAGTTTTCTAAGATGACAAATAAATTCTATCATCAAACAGGTTTTATGAATAAATAAGTTCAAATTACGTTTCGAAGCACCCAAACCGACATCAAGATTTTTATTTCAGCAATTTAGCTCCTCTAAGTCAAAGCTTGAAGATTTTATGCAATGCTATTTCTCCTTTTTTAGAAAAATAGTTATTGAAGTACTTAAATGCAAACTGTTTATTTAAGGAAGGACTATTTTGTAAAATAGAAACTAGGGTTTCTTAGGGTATAAAAGGAAAGAAAAAAGGAAAAAGGAAAAAGGAGAAGAGAGGGGGGTGACCAGAAGGGAGGAACACGAACTCTTTCTTCCACAAACTCGAATTCATGCATTCTTCTTCTTTTTGGGTTAGTTGTTCAATAGACATGCAAGGCTAAACTCTTTTTCTTATTTGCAAGGACACAAAAACCTTCAGATTTCAAGAATAATGAGATCTATTTTATCTTTTCTTTTTAGTTTATATGATGATTGAATATATTTGTTCTCCTATACTTATTTTCTATGAATGTTTATTTTAATTACTAAAGCGAACTCTAAGTTATTATTGTGAACAATCTATTGCTAAGTTTGCTATCAAAACCGGAGTTACGGTATATAAACTTGTGAAGCAACTAAGATTAATAATTATGGCAGATCTAGATTAATAATCTTATGGAGAACATTCGATTGATCAAATCAAACATAGACTGCGGATAGTTAAGTTGCCTAGATTAATGATTAGTACTTAAAAGTGCATTTTTATCATGGTTTTATATCATCATTTTGCACTTGAAGTATCAATAACTCCTTAACTAAAGCATGTTTTATAATAATATATCTAATAATATAAGATACCTTTAATTTATGGTAAATGTTCATTTTAAATGCAGGCCTATCACATAAATGAAAATATTGATTGATGACTTTAAGAAGTTAAATTGCAAAGGCAAAGAGATGGTCAAACTTAGAAAAGAGATGTCGGTGCAATCCAAACCGGAACACTGTTCGGTAATTGGGTCATATCTGGAGCTATAGATCTCAGATTTAGGTCTACTTTATATGGATGGAAAGGTAAGACATAGGCCTACAACTTTCATATGGAGCCCAAGATCTAAAAAGGCCATTTGCAAGTCCAAATTGTAGTAACAACAAAGAAGCCCGAATTTGTCTTTCAGCCCGAGCACTGTTCGGTATTTTGGCCATATCTGGAGTTTTAAAAGTCCAAATGAGCTGAATTGTTTACACAAGAAAGCTGAGACAATTGCCTACAACTTTCATGTTTGCAACTGGCTCCAGTTTTGACGTTATCAATGACGTTTTAGGCAGACAAGAGAAGATAAGGATTGTCACCAAGTCAAAAGTTGGCCACCCACTTATCAATTAGTCATCAAATCAATAGTTCCCAATTTTGGCCTATAAAAGGAGGCATTTGCCATGCATTTAGGCATCTTGGTTTCCAGATCAAGATCATACTCTTCCTTTCTCTCTTTGTATTTTTTGTAATGTTTATGCTTTGCTTTCATTAATATTAAGTTTATGCCTTTCATTTTCTTTCCTTTACTTAGTTAACTTTCATGTTCTTATTTTGTTTATCTATTTTCCTTTCTTTCATTATGTCTAGCTAAGTTAATTATGTCAAGGTGAAAAGGTTACACTAATGGTGTGAGAATAAGTATAATGTAAACTTAATATGGACTTTAATGTTTGGTACTAACATGTTTTATATTTGTTATCTTGTTCACTCTTTAATACTTTGCTTGTTAAATGACTAATCTTGATTTATGTTGTATAACACTTGGTACAACAAATGCTTGGCACTTTCATAGCCCATAATGTATGGTATAACCGACACCTGAGCTATGAAAGGAACTTGATTTGTTGTTAACATAAGTTATAATCATGAATGCTTGACGAGATTTACAAGCATTAGCATTAATTGAATAAGATGATTAATATAATCATGTTAACAATATATAATCTGATTGGAACCTCCTTTGTGTGTGGTTTCCAATTCAATAATAAGAGTTTATACTATACTTGTTTGATATACCATTAGTGGAACCTCTAACCTTGACATTTGTTATTATTATTGTTTAATCCTTACATTAATTTTCCATCTCCAAGTTCTTATACCATTAGTGGAACCTCTAACCTTGACATTTGTTATTATTATTGCTTAATCCTTACATTAATATTTCATCTCTAAGTTCTCATCATCATCATCTTCTTCTTCTTCTCTTTCTTTATTATTATTATTATTACTACTACTACTACTACTACTACTAGTTCTCATCATCATTATTATTATTATTATTATTATTATTATTATTATTATTATTACTACTACTACTACTACTACTACTATTATTATTATTATTATTACTATTGTTGTTGTTGTTATTGTTGTTTTATTATTGTTATTTATAATTTGTACAAATAACCTCCCTGTGGTTCGACCCCGATCTTGCCGGGTTATTTATTACTTCGACACTCCTGCACTTGGGAGAAGACATCAATCTTTTCGTCGTGTCAATTAATCAATTCATCTAGTTCTTAAGGCAACCATGAAATTAACTTACTAGTACGGACAGTGTGGTTGTTTAATGGTTGGATTAGTTATACAACGGATATGTCAACTAATCAATATAAAAAATAAAAAAATAAAAAGATAGATATTCAAAGTATAAATTAATGTCTAGTTTCTATGATCAGTTCTAATTTCTGTAGGTGGATGTTTTCTTACGACCAAAGTTTGTTTTATTGATAAATGTCGGTTTTATTTAAATTTCACTTGATAGTTCTCTGTTTGCTTTTGCTTTAGCCTAGATAACCTCTAAATCCCCCCAAATTGCATATCATATAGTATGAAAATCTGAACTAAATCTTCCTCATGGGATCAGCCCCTTGCTTGCTCATCTTATGTGTTGTATTTTTAGCTAGGGTAATTAATTTGTGCCCGCAATATCGCAATATTTGTTCCTAACACTATAGTCAGTAGTTCTCTGAATAAGATTTGAAACTCTTTTTAAGTCTCATTCCACCTTGAGCAGGGATTTACAATCAACTATTTAAGAATATATGAAATATTTTTTTAAATCATTTTGGATGAGAAATTGTCTTTTAATTACTCAAATATCTTCTTATAGTTCTTGTTATACCCAATATTTACTCGTTTGTTATCCTTGATTAGAACATGTATTACGATCAAAGCATATCATCTTCCATATAATATAACTTAGTGATATTAAATCTAAAGATCACTTACACAACCATCATGTGAGTATTTTCATAGACACAAGTGAGATTTTCATATGGAATCATCATACAAGTCAATTCAATGTACATATCATCTAACAAGTATCTATATATTAGTTCTAAGTATCTCTCACATCTCAACTTACGAGAAAAAATGCTTCCTTTTACAAAGAAAAAAACATACCATGCAATAATCTTGACAACTTTAATTAATGTTCTCTCTTAATAAAGTATTAACTATGAATATTTAGGAACACACTTTAATGCAATAGAAAACCCATAATAATGACTATATAATTTTTTATTGCAAAACATTTCTATCTCGTAAACTTTATTTTTACTCTAGATTCATTAATAAAATATTTGATAAGCATTAAAAATAAATAAAATCTTTATTAAAAATAAATATATTTATATGAACAAAATTAATATAACATTTAAGCAATTGATTGAATGCAGAATATATATATATATATATATATATTTTGGTTCAGTATGATTTGGAACATGGAAGATATGTAAACATTGCCTTGCCATATAAAAAATAAAAAAAAAAAAAAAAAAAAGAATACTTAGCATCTAACATTTTCATACCCAATAGCACAAGCAACTTGCTCGGAGAATAAAACAATAAAAAAAGAACACAACGAGAAGATAGGATGGAGAGTGGGATTTATACAGGTTATCAGTGCATTTATGGCTACGCTGATAACGTATTTGTACCAGCTTATGCCAGCAGATTCAGTTCTCTTTGAGGCGAAGTGCAGAAGCAATCTGGTCGATACAAAAGCTCAAATCATGAACAACCAGCATGCCAAGCAATATATGCATTAACCTTCAATAACTTTTACGGGAGACCTGCATACCAAACCAATGAGTAAGGCTAACCGCCAAAGAAATATCAAAATCGCTGTGCACTAGGTGGGCTGCCATCACTTACCCAAAGGGGCTTTGCTTGATGGCCAGCAGTTCAACATCCAACTGCAGATTCAACAAAGAAAGTGGCAAGTTAAATTCCATGTCTAGATATTTAATGCAAATAGACAGATCAGTAACAGAAATTGTGTTTATGTGGAAAGAAATAGAATAAGACTAAGAACTTGATGGCAAATCATAAGGAATAGATAGCCCTTTCATTTGATTTTCCACCTTGAGCAATTTCAGAAACGGGAAACATGCATGACATACTGAAGTTGGTGCACGCCATGCAATAACTGCAAGAAATATGACACTCAAGGAATTTTGTAACAGCATCCCATGGATCATACAGCTAATCAAACACCATATTCTTATAATTTGTTGAAACTACTCCCCTGTTCATCAATATGCCATGGTGGATTACAAGTTATGTTTCAGATACATGAAGACCGTAGGATTTCCCAGATGTCACTTGCATGAATATATCCTTACCCTATAACAAAAAAGACAACTTCTTACCTCTATGGTTGCATTTGGAGGAATTTCTTGTACTCCCTTACTACCATATGCTAGCTCAGGAGGAACTATTAGCAAACGCTGCCAAAAAAGAATTATTCATTCATCAGCACATGAAAAGAAACATTATTCAGTTGAGATTCAGCGAACTTAACTATATATAGAATGTTAGTTAAGCATGATAACCATGGTGCCCCGCATGCTATAGAGCAGAAATCAATAATAAGGTGATCCACATGCAGTTAAATTCAGCTTATTGGAAATGAGAGTGCAAAAAAACTGCATTAATTTCTTTCTTGGTTACACTACAATTGCTTTCTAACATATAGATTTTATATTTTAATTGATAGCATTTGAACTAAAGAGCTGGAAAGACCTACCCGACGCTGAACTATGGATATATATAAGCTATTGCATGCTTTATCATATAGTCTGTCAAGATAGAACAAAGCTACAATAAGGAAGAAACAGGAGTCACCTGGCCTCCTACACGCATGCCTTCAACCCCAAGATCTAATCCTTTAAGGACCGCTCCCCTCTCAGATTGGCCCACGTCAAATCCATAAGGCTGCAACAATTCAAGGAATATGTATTGCCCAAAAGGCAGAGAAATTTTAGGAAAGAAATTGCAGACTCGATGGTTGATACGTCAAATCATGCATGAATGATTAAAGTTATGTATGAATGATGTATAACTGAAGAAGTACACAACTCTAGTCTAAGTCAAATCATGCATGAATGATTAAAGTTATGTATGAATGATGTATAGCTGAAGAAGTGCATAACTCTAGTCTTACCGTTCCACCTCCAACACCGAGTCCCTGTCTACTAGTCATAAACGTGATTCCCTTCCACTTGGCAACATAGTGAACCTAAAATAAACGCAACTACATCAGCTATATTCTATATGTACTGCAAGGTAACAGATAGAGCACAAAAACATAATGGCTCTGGAATTTAGATTAATAGAGGAGTGAAATTATCAAACTTTTTCTGTCATCCATGCAAATTATTCTATGCTGGAGTATGCATTAAACATCTTGTCCCATCAGTTAGAAATCTGAAAAGTAAAAGTGGTAAAAATAATCATGTACTTTTGAAGCTACAGAAGAACATTCCTTCTTCTGAAATGAGGTTCATCATGAAATCAAAGTCTTCTTCTTCTTCTTAAATGGTTTTGAAAAATCAGCAAGGTAATTCTAGTTTTGTACAAGTTCGATAATCTTATAAAGGTATAGAAACTATAGAAGCTGGGAACATGGATGTGGATGAGGATGTAGGGAAGAAAAAAGTGATCTACAAGTACTGTGACAAGCACGTGAAATTAAGCCATAAGAGTTGGTGCTAATATTTGATGTATCAGTGTAATATAATAGGGAATAGTTTAGACATCAGGTAGTAAAAAAATTTAAATTTAACTGGGCCACAACCGTACTGCAACCCGAGATCCCTTCACAGCCTTAGGTCCACCCCCGACCTTCAAGTCATAGTACCTGAAGAATATCTCTATCAGAATTTGCATGATTTGCCTTCAAATATATAGACAAATATGCTTGGTATGAAATTGACAAATGAAATAGCATGTAAAAAGGCAGGTTGTGAGACTAAAAAACGGTTAATGACACAATCATTCAATACTCAATTCTCAAAATCTAACAATGTAGCTCTGTCCTTGGACAGAGAGAGAGAAAAAAAAATAAAAAAAATGAAGGTTTGCATAATGGTATCACATGATAGGCTCTAGCTTTCTGGTGAATTTACTAACAAGTGGCTATTCAATTATTTGAGAGAAGCAGATAAAGGTAATTTTCCAATGCCTATATTAGATAGCAAGGGCAAAAACCGGAGCAAAGAAAAGAATTCACATTAATTAAACTTTAATGTACTAACTTCAGACCATTGGAGAGGGTTGTGAAGTCACTCTCCGGTATTTTGGATGCTCTAAGCTGCACAGAACAAAAAGATTTGCAGAATTTGTGCAACTTTAGTACCCATTTGAAAGTAAAATATACATAACTTAAGAGACAAAAAATATCCCATATAGAAGTCAAAAACTTACAGCTCTTCTACTCGTGCTAGCAGCCTCGGCCACATCACAGACATAAATCCCAACAGCTAAATCACAGTTAAAAGAAGAAGAAGTAACGGAACGTCAAATCTCACCATTAATTAAAGAACCATCATTGAGAATATCATTGATGGAATAGAACTAACCAGTTGAAAGAAGAGAAGCAACGAGTGCCCTCCTTCCCTCCTGGTGCAAAGATAGTGAGGTTGGTTTTGTAGTCTCATCATCAGCGGAAGACGGTGAGGAGCGACATTTCAGCGCACCTGAATTTACGTTGGACAGCCTCCTCTCTGCCAATTCAAACAAATTTTGTAAACATTTGTAAGTGGTATTATTATTAGTAGTAGGAGTAGTCGTCGTCGTCGTCATAGCAAGTAAGAATCCAAACATACATATAAAAAAAAGTGATTTATAAAATGAGAGAGATAGATCACTTGTGATGGGAATGGAGAGGAGAGGCTCGCGGAGTAGAATGGCAGTGGGGTTTTGATGACAGGTAGGGAAGAGGGAGATCAGTTCCATTTAGGTCTGGTTATTGCTTATTAGTGAAGAATGCCAGGCAGAGGCAGGAACTGCAACTGGAATCCGAACTGTAACTGTAGCCGAGGAGGCAAGCTTAGCTGTCCTTGTTTTTGTTTGGTACATTGTATTTTTCAAAGTGGAAGAGGGAAAGA
>NW_011500872.1:16979-67712 GCF_000495115.2 Populus euphratica
GGAAAGAGAGGATAAGATTTGTCAGCGCATTACCATCCACATATCATTGTTCATTCAACATTAATCACAAACTAACTGAACTTAACTTGGTAGACCATACTATTGGCAGATTTGACCTGTGAATAAGATTAATGATCTTCATTTTCAGTTCTATGTTTAAACTCCATGCAGCAAGCTGTCATTATTTGTTTTTGCGATCTCACCGTGCTTTTAAAAAAATTAAGATTTTTTTAATTTTAAATTAATTTTTAATATTTTATTATTATTTTAATATATTGATATTAAAAATAAATTTTTAAAAAATAAAAATAAAATATTATTTTCATATATTTTCAAATAAAAAAATAATTTTAAAAATAAATATTATTATAATATTGAATACAAAAAACAAATACACTACATCAAAGTAGTAGCTCGTTTGCATCAGGATTTGGCCCTAATCATGTTATGGCATGTTAAGTGTTCCGATAATTTCATCGATTAAGAAATAACTAAAAAGATGACTTCTTAATGCTATTAATCAAATCAATTTTTTTTAAAAATAAAAAATAAAAATGCCCAAGCAATTATAGTATTTTAAAAGGATTGAGAAAAATTTAACGCCTACATCATTGTTTTAAATGAATTTAATAATCTCAATTAATTTAATAATATAATTATTAAAAAATAAAACAATAAATAGCAAAAAAAAAATATTTGTTAAATATTATGAAAAGATACCCTTTAAATTTTTTTAAAATGTCTTAACTATCTTACTTGATAACAAAGTAAAAATTAAATAAAAATAGAATAATTTCATAAAAACAAAAAAAAAATCTGAAGCTTAATTAACAACAAAGTAAACATTGAAAGATTAAAAAAATTACTTAAATTAGTATGCTAAATTCACAACTCAATCGTGAAACCCTGATAAGCCCACACATAAAAAAGTGAATAAAACAATAAAGGTAAACTCTCAACCAAACTAAATAATGAAAGATAAAACTTAAAAAAAAATCTTGAGTCGATACATTTTAATGTTGAAGGATGAATTAAAATAACCTTAAAAAAAGATTAAAAAAATTACTTTGAGTTAGCATATCAAATTTACAGTCTAGTTGTTAGACTGGGCTAAACCCACAAAGAAGAAATTGAATAAAACAATGGAGTTCAAGAAAACTCAATAACCAAAGGCAAAACTAGAGTAAACTCATGTTAACTCAACTAACTTACAATCTGAGATATAAGATTGGAATAACCTTATATTAAAAAAATAAAAAAAAATCATAAAGCTTAAGGTTCAATAACTTAATAACCTAATGTCAAATAATAAAATTAAAAAAAAATAAAAATAACCTAAAAAACCAAAGTTAAATGGGTTACAGGAATTACTCCATTGAAGGCAAACAAGAAAAATTATAAAGCAAAATTTGTAATCATCCAAAAAATTTAAAAACAAAAAACAAAACAAATAGCAATCAAAAGAATGAGAAACAAACTGGATTCAAAAATTAAATTAAATAAAATGTTGAGAGATGAAATTAAAAAAAAAATTAAACTCAAAATACCTTAAAATAAAAATAAATAGAAATTTAAAAAATAAAGATCAAAATTGACACAAATATAAAATGACATGAAATCATATTTGATTTTTGAAAGAGATGATGCCAAATTTAAGCCAAAAAGAGAGAAAAGAAAAAGGAAAAGAAAAAAATATATATCATCAAAGCCTAACCTCTTCCCCTTCGTTCACACACAGGTGACCACTAGAAAAAGAATGATGCAACCCTTCCAAAATGTTTGGTGGCATTTGACGACCAAGTGGCATCGCATATGCTGTCCAAAGAGCACAACACCTCTCACTCACTACTGCGTGCTATGCACGTTCCAACTACTTTTAGATTTTTAATTATATTTGTATTTATTAAAAAAACTAAATCAACCTTTATTTGGATTGATTATAGCAAAAAAAAAAAACCACAAACAAACGATGAAAATGCCCCTTGATGTTAGTTTTAACTTTTTTGCTTTTAAGGACAATTCAGTAATTTCAATATGTAATCAAAATGTCAAAAGACTAAAATGTCCATGCCTGATAATTTGATTTTTTTTCCCTGATAATTTGATTTTTTTCCTACTTTTAAATGTAATTAAATCATTCTATTATGCTACAACAGCAAGAAAACTAATTTACCTATCCAATTTGATTATGTTAATTGAATACCGTGAAAAGACTATTTTAACTCCATACATCACACTTCATTAGCTTTTTTTTAAGGTAATAACACCATTATACCATAGCAACATACAAAAACTTAGGTAATTCTAAAAGGTAATAACACCATTATACAGCAACATACAAAAACTTAGGTAATTCTAAATATCATTCTTTTTCTATTTTCGAGGAGTTAATGCCCCAATAGATAATTCAATATGTTATTCCACTAAAAAAAAATTATTTTGTCCTTTTAACAAGTGGCTCTATCAATTTTACGTGGGTTATATATTGTCTGTCTCTCAAGCATGCATTCGATAAATGTAAACATGAGATACATGGTATGTTAAAAAGAGATAATGTAATATTAAAAAAATAAAAAAAATGAATAGGATGAAGGTTGAGATTATAGTAATGTAATACAAAAAAAAAAACTACTATTATGTCAAATTTGTTAAAAAAATAATAAAGATAAATATTATTGATTATTTCATAATCAATTAAAAAAAGATCAAGTATTTGAACAACTTTAAGCAATTAAAAAATTATTTCAATCAACTAATCAAAGAAAATAATCAAGCATATTTTCTATAATTTATTTTATTATATTTGTTTACAAATCTTGTTATTTAACTATATAAACTCTACATGAGTTAATATAATACAAATCAAATTATCGAATAATAACTTCCTCTACTATTCTAATTTTCTTCTTATATACCCTTAATATTTTTATAATGCCTCCATCATCTATAGTAATAAAATTTTACAATATTAAAGAAGTTTAGGATTTAAAAAAAAAATTGTAATATCTTTAAAACTTTAGATGGTTGATGTAATTTAAAAACTCATAATTATAACCATTGTATAAGATTTGATATATCTACAACTATAGCAATCAATTATTGATTATCTATTTAATGAACCATTAACCATATGTTTATTTACAAAAAATTACTTGAATAAAACACTAAATTACAACAACTCCTCTTAAATATCTTAAAATTATATAAATTATTCAAAAAACTAAAGAATTTGATGGGTGTGCACCACCATTAATAGCGTCAATACATTTGACGTCTATCTAGTGCCTGATGAACTAGGCTAGATTGCCACTAGTGACAAAGACAACAATCATGGCTATTACCTCCCCTCCACTATAATAGTGCCAACGTGTTTGGTGTTGCTGTTGTCCAAAGAGAGTTGCATTATGCTAGAGGATTCGACCCCGTCACCCAATGTTAGGCTGCTGCCTCAAGCTGGAGGTGGCATACTACGAGGGTAGCCCTTTAAGCTATGCAAAACCCATGAAAGCAATGCTACCACTGTTAAGGTGGCTGCTAACACAAAGGCAATCCCTCATAATGTAGCAAACCCAGCGGCAACAAAGACTTCCTTTGTTTAGATTGTCACCAACGATGAGCAGTAGATCCATTTAAATTGTGTTTTCATTGACAAGGGGCTAAAAGAGTTGAGAAGTGCCTATTCATTGTATTTTTTAGTGGTTATGCATACAATACATGGTGACTTTTTAATGCATAGATCATGCATGTAGTACATGGGTGACAAAAAGGTTGCACATATATTATATGCACGACCAGTATACAAGCATATAATACAAGCACATTTCAATAATTAGTGCATGGGCTACATTTATGACTTCCCTAACTATGCTAGATTATGAAACATTTTTCCAAGTGTGCTAGTTCGGAAAATACTTTTGTCTATTATGCTAATATGGGGGAAAAAAACTCGTTTATTCATGATTTTTGCTAGAACATTTAGTCCCCCTAAAATTGTTTTATAAAAAATACACCTTAATAAAAAAATCCAAATAATAATAAAAAAATTCAAAACAAAAAATATATTATTTTTGAAACATGAGATAGGTCCTTGAGATGCAACATATTAAAATTTCAAAAGAATAGAAGAATTAATTAAGTTTAAGAACTTAATTAATTTTTAGCAGGTATAATTATCTTAATAAAAGACTTAATTGAAGCAAAAATTAAGTTTGGAAGTCAATTTTGTAAAAATAAAAGGAATTAAATAAGTTTAAGAACTTAATTAAACTTTTAATGGGTTTTTTAGATTCAATGAAGGACTCAACTAAAGAAAAATTAAGTCTAAAGGCTCAATTAGAGTTAATGTGCAATAACTTCAAGAAAAAAAAAGACCTAACTGAAACTTTAAAAAGCTAATTTGGTGCAATCAGGAGCTTAATTGAAAGAAATTTAAAGTTTAAAGTTTAATTAAGGACTTATATCCCAAACTTCAAAATCAAGAACAAAAGTGCAAAAGGCGAGGAAACCCTAGGACTAAAATTGATCAAACCAAGTCAATTTAAGAAAAAATAAAAGTTTGATGACAAAAAGAGATCAGATTGCATAATTTAAAAACCAATGACTAATTTGTAAAGGGCACACAAATCAAATTATCACAATCAATGTTTTAAGGGATGCAATTGCAAAAAGTAAGAAGTTTTCCAAATAATTAAAGATGCATATGCTAAAATTGAAAGAACAGATACTAGAGTAAAATTTACTAAAAAGTCCTATTTAAAAACCCTAGTTTTAGGGTTTATAAAAACGATGTATTACTTAGACTTTAATCAAGAGAATAAAAGACACATTTTTTAGTCATTGTTTCTTCTTCTTCTTCTTCTTTTCGACCAAAAGGCTAACCGAGAGGACAATTTAAGTTGAATAAATGTGACTTCTCTAACCACTTTAAGGGCTTTAATTGGCACCAATATATTCCTATATAAGGATCAATTATTTCATCAAATGTTTATATCTCATTTAACTCGATGTGCTTGCCAACAACTTATCCCAAGTTAGATTGGTAGTTCTAAACCTCCAAATCAACTGTGGTTTATTTTTAATGGTAAATCTACATCTCCTCTACAAGATTCAAGTCCATTAATGGTGTGTTTATTTCTCCACAATGATCTCAACTATTAGACAATAACATAAATCATATATTAGAATCTCATCTAACAACTTAAGTTTTTGGATTGAAACGGTTTTTTGATATAGTATCAAAATCTTGATGGCCAAGTAATCATAAGTTTCAATTTCAGCATCCTCATTTATTTAATAAAAATTGAATATAAGATAATATGGATCTCTACAAGTTTCAAGCCAAAAAGGATTAACTTGAGAGAGTATGTTAGAGAACAATATAAATCATATTTTGGGACCTCACCTAATAGCTTATGTTTTTTGATTGAATTGGTTCTTTGACATCAATAAAGTACCTAACCTAATCAGCTATGACTAAAGAATAAATTTACCCATGAAAGAAAAGACATTAATGCTGCTCTCTTATGATTGTATTTAGTTTACAAGAAGACAGAAAATAAACCATGCACCATCATTTTTAGAATGAAGGTTTTGGAAGAGAGAGAATAAGAATCTCTTACAAAACTCTTAAAAAACCACCAAGGTTTTGTAACTTTCTATTTTGGTTTGCTTATAAAAGGCAAGTGATCTTAACCCAAAAAAAAGAGAAGACATAGCATAAAATCATAGAGAAAATAAAAAGGAAAGACATAAAGAAAATCCAAACAAGTTTTTGAGTTATTAAGAGAAAAATTTCAAAAAAATAGTGTTCAAAAAAGAAAAAGGGGAAGGCAAATAAAAGTAAGGATCAAAAGAGCTGGAAACAAAGATAGATAAAGCAAGAAAATACAGGAAAAAGGGGGAATGGGATGAAAATAGCATTTTTTCTATGAGGTACACAATAACCTTTGTTGAGAGGGTGTAACTCAATAGGCACACCTCTTTTTTTATTGTTGTTTTTTAAAAAAAATATTGTTTGAGTGCTTATTGTTCATACATTAATGCTTTGGTTGTTAATGTGTTTGATAACAATTAATTTTAAATGTATTTATTATATTTAAACTAATATACATAACTTCTTGTTATAGAGTTGTACCTTAATGTTATTAATATTGTTCAAAAAGTTAGTAACATGTTTTGGTGTCTAGTTTAGCTGTTAAATTTGTTTTGATTTCTTTTGTTGCTCAACAAAATATGAATATGTGTTATTCTTGATAAAATGTTGGGTTTATGAAGCTAATTTTATCATTATATCTATCAAGAATAGATGTTAGAATTAATAAAATAATATTTGTAGTTAATGATATCCCTCTTGGATTTTTCTGTTTTTTATATGCATGAATCTTTGTTTTTGTTTCCATTTGATTTCTTTTAAGTTCTTAAGAGTTTTGGTAGGTTAGTACAGGCATATTTTAAATAGTTTTGAATTGATTCTGAGTTTTTTAGGTCAGTTTCTAAGTTTAAGCTTTTTTTAGTTTAGGTTGAATGTTCATAATTATTTTTTTTATTTATTTCTTATAAATTACAGTAATGGTTCCTTTTTTTATTTCTTATAAATTACAGTAATGGTTCGTCTTGTGTTTTTTGATTGAAGCTTAGACATATAGATGATTGTTCTATACCATTAATTTGTTCATTTATTGCTTATTTTGAATCGATTGATTTTTGACAACTTTAAACACCTGGATTAGGGTTAAAAGTTGTTAGGCTTAATTCATGAAATCTACATGTCTTTCTATTTGGATATATAATTTCGTTCTAATCTTTCATGCTCTATCTCTCCATGCCTTTCAATCAATGAAATTTGATTTGTATAATTGATTTAGCTTTTGGTTCATTGCATGTTCTTTGTGTTCTTCATATGTTTCACACTTCTTTTGCCTTTTGATGGATTACTACTTGGAAGGGAAAGTTTTATATAAAATGTTATTTGACGAGGCTCTCTTGAGATGTCTGAATAAAAAATAAACAAAGTAACACTCCATAAAATACATGAGGGAACCTATGCTACACACATAAACGAACACATGATGACTAGACATATACAGAGAGCTAGGTATTTTTAGATGACCATAGAGAGGAATTGCATAGATTACATAAGGAAATATAACAAGTGTCATAGAGATAAAATCAATACACTATCATTTTCTCTATTCAATAAGGTGTTATATTGGTCATTTACAATGTGGGTGATAGGTGTTATTGGGCTCATTAATTCAAAAGTCAATAATGGACATAAAGTCATCTTAGTAGCAATCAACTACTTTACTAAATGGATTAAAACTTGTTCATATATATATGTGACCTAGAATGTCATTGGATGATCTATTAAGAAAGAGTTGATTTGTCAATATAGGCTACTTAAAAGAATAGTGATAGATAATGATCAAAACTTTAATGGAAAACAATCACTAAATTATGTGTCAAATGGAAGATCAAATATTTAAGTTCATCTCTGTATAAGCCCGAGATGAATGAAATTGTAGAGGTCGCTAAAAATATATAAAGAAGATTGTTCAAAATAAGATGGTCACTTATAAAGATTGATATGAATAGCTCTGTCATACTCTCTAGACTTATAGTATTTGTAATTAAGGATATCCATCTTGGATTTTTATATGGTTTAAATGATTAAATCCTTGTTTGTATTTTCATTTGTTTTTTATTATATTCTTGAGAATTTTGGTAGGTCAATATATATTTGGAGTAGTTTTGACTTGAGTCTAGGTTTTTTATATTAGTTTTTGGGGTTAAGCATTTTCTAGGTTTAAGTTTTTTTTCGATAATTTTTAGGTTTTTTCCTGGATTTATATTGAATGTTTATAGCTGTCACCTTTTATTTTTTATAAACTATATTTTTGGTCCATTTTGTGTGCTTCAATCAAAGCTTAGACTTAAACATGATTGTTCTTTACTATTAATGTGTCCATTTATTACTTATTTTGATTCAATCAATCTTTGACAATCTTGAACACCTGAGTTAGGGTTAGAAGTTGCTGGGTTCAATTCACAAAATCTACATGTCTTTCAATTTAAATATAGCATTCATACTATACATTTTTCTTTATCTTGATAAATATCATTGATTTATTTTATGAGTTTGTTGCTTATTATTCATGTTCTTTATTAGTTTCAAACTTTCTTTTTTCTTTTGATCTTCATAAATTACATTTTGATTCTAGGTTTTGTTTATGAGCATTAAGCCTGAGCTAGGATTCCAAACTCACATGGCTAGGTTGAGCCCATCAACTTTTAAGGACATGTTTGACATGTCAAGAATTTTTCAAACAAAAAAATATAATTTTATATTTGTGAAGGTATATTTATCCAACACAATCTTAAAACAATTTTTAACCCGATAATTTTAGCCAACATATGTTTGAATGATTTTTTTCTAGCATTGCATATAGGCAAGACTCTAAAATAAAAATCATATTTACATAAAATAAAATACATGTCATGATTTAGCATTTTTAAATTAAAAAAATAGTTTTTATTTTTTTATTTTTGCATGTATTTTGAATTTAATTACAGTATATAATGTTTTCAAGGACCCATATTCCATTTCCTCTCTACTTATAAATCGTGGACATTAGAAATTGCATTCTCTCATATTCTCCCTTTGATCGTTAAATTAAATTATTATTATTATTATTTAATCCTTTAGTTTCCAGTGAAATAATTAGTTAACCTCTTTATTTTGAAAAACCCACCGTTTAATCCCTGTATTATTATACCCCCATTTTCATGTAAATTTTGTAACATGGATCCTTATTTTCCACCAACTCCTTTAATTTAACCTACAACACGGTTAATGTTTGAGGTTGGTTTACATTAAAATAAAATAAAAAATTGCAATCGCCTTTGGTTGGATGAATAGAGACCCTAGGACGAATAGGGAAAGATGAAAAATCCTTCCTATAGTCCTATCGTTCCTCGAATGTATCGATCTCCATTCTTGCGAGCTATGTCAGCCAAATTATTAGATGGATTAATTTATATCCATCCATTTATTTTGCGCTGTGCATCCTCCCATTGTCTCCATCCTTCCTACGTGTGTAAGAGACTAGATGGATGAATTGACATCCATCTTGTAATTTTATCTTTTTCATCCTTCCTTGTCCCCATCCTTCCTGAGCATAAGAGATTGAGAAAGAGTGAAGTTTCTAAACCTCCCTGACACTTCACTCTCCTTTGTCTAAATCAAGCTAGATGGAAAATCAGCTGAGAAAGCGTTGTTTATGTAAAACTGGGCTCAACCAAAGCTAATGGCATAAGCAGTGATTTTATTCAGAACTCTTGCATGCGAAAACCTAATGAATTCTACTCGGAACGATTTTCAGATATTCTTCAAGAATTCCTACAATTTTATTCAGTTATTGCACCAAATTTCTTTCCAACATGTTTTTGATTTAAAAAAAAAATGAAAACGAAACAAGCACAGCACACGATTAATTGAGTCCACCAACGGATAACACAAATCAATCTATCTATATTCAATGATGGGAGATTCCAGAATAATAAACTAGAAGCATTAATTACATGATGCTGTTCTCAAATATACACACACAACTAGAGAGATTTGAATACCTGGACAAATGCGATCCTCTTCTTTATTTATTTGAAGCACAAAGTTGTTTCCAACGAGGTGTAGAGACTGAAGCTTGAAGGACTTGGAGCAAGAAGGATTGGAGTGACAACCATGCAGCCAAAAAGAGGTGTTTGCGTGGAGCTCACAACCTGTCCCATGCGGGAAGCAACAGTGGTTTAAGTGGCTAAACCATGAGACTAGTTTGTTCAACTACAAATTAACAACAATTGTGAGTTCCTCGTCAACGCACTCCCTTGCCTCAAACTGTGGCCTTAGATACCTACCACACTCTAGAAATTGATCAAGAGGCCAGCTATAATCAAAAGGTTCCCCCTCTGCAGAAAGTAGCTAGTCAATGCATCATGCAATGGGAAACCCACATTCCAGAACACAAAGAATCAACAGTTAAATGACTGATCATTTGACTATTCAAATGACATGCACAGCTGAAAGCATTATACCAAAGTCCAATAAGATTTCCAGGCACACAGAGCTTCATGCTTATTATTTTCAATTCATAATTTTGTTACAGGGTTCTTAATGTCAAGAAAGGCATACTGCAGAATTATTTATAGGAGAGATGCTCTGCATACTGTATTATCAGGTTTGCACAATTTTTGGTATGTTTTCCATCCCTCTAAAGCTGCTAACCAGGCCTTAGCTGTGATATATTTGAACAGGGATGCTTTATCATCTTTTAGAGCTAAACCTACCATAGCAAGAACAATTTACTCCTATGACATTTGCAAGCATTATACATGAAAACGCTATTAAAATATATGGGTGGCACTTATCATTTCTTGAATTGTTAATCACACATTAGTTTTATTTTATGCTTTGACCAGATTAGCCTTTTATTTTATTTTCTTTCATTAAGATTATATCCAAGATGCCAATTTTACACATTATAATTCTCAGTAATAATCTGTCAACTTTTTAAAGAAAAACATTCAAGTGGTATCTTTTGATGATGATGATAATAATAATAATAATGTTAACAAACATAATTCACAAAAAAAGAAAGAGAGAAAACAGAGAAGTTTACCGATCACTCAAAATAACATAATTTAACTAAGATTGCAGAGACATGATACCTGCTTATGTTAAAAAAAACAAAAGGTTGCAAAATTAATGAAATGATTCATGATATCAAATTTCATATATAATTTTCAAATTTATGTTTACTTTCTTTTTTTTATTGCATGCAAAGGTTTAGCTGTTTTTCTCAGGTATGATATCACAAAAGAATATAAAGACAAACATAAAAAGATATTACTTTGGAGGGCCCAAAAAACTATGGAATGAAATTAACAATTGAAGTATTCTCATGGCCATGTGAAACCTTGTTAGCTAGTAACAGGGCTATTCAGTGCTTCTGCGTGTTTCAAGACATTTATTCATCAACTTAATAAGATTTCAATTTCAGTTTTATGGCCAATACTGATTGTGACCAAAAGGATCAGCTAGAGAATAAAGTAAGCTTGTCAAGATAGTAACAGTTTGCCATCAAAAATCCAGTTTCAATTGAGTATAAAGCTATGGATTTAAGAAGAGGCAAGAAATTCACCTTAGCCAAAACAAGTAAAAGATCAAGAGATCCTTAAGAAAGTTCAAATCCAGTATTTGAATTGATTGCATAAAGAATTTTTGCTCTCAAAGTGCTTGCACGTTTGTATGTTGGAAGCTGTAACCATTCAAGAAAACAAGAAAAAGGCAGACACAAGCCAAGGTTAGATAAAAGGTATTTGATGTTGTTGGATATGACTTTAGGAGTTTGCACTAAGAGTACCTTGAGAGTATTGTAGCAGGTAGAAGCTGATGGAAGCCGCTCCACATCTTGTCCTCCAATTGTTGCCCAAAGAGAGGCATCACATGAGACCTGTATAAGATCAAATTTCAGATTCAACAAGTATGGATCATCGCTGCCCACTGGGCTTTGCATGAGGGTCATGAGGTGTTTAAAATGAGAAAGAAAGCTCCCATTTAAAATCATCAGATTTAACAATCATGGTACTGGAATCATTCATAAGAAGAAATATATATATATATCAGTCCTTCTAAAGAAGGTTGAGGGTTGAAGTGTGAAGATGGCTTTGAAAAGGAGAGCATGCGAATCCAATAAAAATAGATACAAAGAAGCCAGCATAGTTCCTCAAAGCTATATGCTATAGGAAAAAAATGGTTGCAGAAAATATCGACAAACTACATGGGATTATCTTTAAGAACCAAAACCATATGTATGTACTCAATATAAAGTTGCTAGTTCAGAGGGCATGAAATATTTGGGAAAATGAAAAAGCTGAGGTTTAACTACTAGCTTGGCTTCTATTCTTTTCCAATACAATTACCTAAACGCCACTGCAAGCTGTACAGAAGGACCCATGTATTATTCGGTGTTCCCAGGATGCTTCTTGTTCAAAAAACCATTTTTCAATACAAATGGGCATCTTGTTGTATGCACATACAAAGGCAGAAAATTTTTCTTTTTGAAATTGAAATGTGACATTGAAAATAAAAACAGAATATTTCTTTATGTGGCTCATTAACAAAAAAAATATTCCTATCACTATCCTATCTTCAATATTGTAAATATGGACATGCATTCCACACAACATAAGAACCAAGTTACTGTGGTATGCCTTCAGATGCTATCTGAAGTTAGGAAATTCATGATGCAGCGAAAGCATGCTTCATTACTATTGCCAAAGACACTACAAATTAAAATAAATAATATAGATCCCATGCAATAAGAATTTTGATCTAATATTTCTGGAAGATGCAAAAATCAAGAGCATACCTTATGAATTGTAAAGGATGGCTGCAAGTGTTTGAACCCAAGTAATGGAGCTCGAGAACAGCTGGTCACAAATTTAAGCAGCATACAGCGTTCATTTGGTTCAAATCCTTTAATTACCTGAAGCAAATAAGAGTAAGCAACAATTTTTTTTAAAAAAATATTCTAAATGATAAAACTTTGAAAATTGGGAATTCACGAGGCCTGAAGCATGGACTAACGAGATTATGCCCAAAAGGCGTGTAAGTTTCTAAAGGAATCTATTTTTATTTTTTTGTAATGCAGTCTAGCTACTAGTAATTTTTCTATCATTCAATAAAGTATTTGCATGCTAAATTGAAGGAAAAGAATGGCAGAAAGGGTCAGGATCGGATGCTTATTAATCTTTTATACACAAACTGAAGTTCAAGACATACAAAAATCAAGTCATTCAAATTCCGTTTCAGGGCAATACCTCCCAAAAAAGTTTAATTGTTCGACTTTCCTCAGAATAGCCCCCTGTGTATCGTGTGTAATTTCTTAAATCATCAACATCAATGTCAAGGTCACCACCTGAAAGTAACTGAAAAAAAGAAATCCAAGTCAACACTTGATCCATTTCAGAGAAACCTATTACATAAAAAACAAAATGATCACCAGCCTCAAAAAATATTAAATTGATCCAATACAGAAGAAAGAGTTGGTAAAAATGATGCTAAAGATAGAAATGTATGAAGGAAATAATAACTTAATTTTGTCAATGCAAGGAATGTGAAAGTATTTAAAATTTGAAGAGGATGGTTTTGCTATAAATTACATACAAGACTACAAATCAATTCCAATAAATACACGGCAAATTACATTACGTTGGGAGAATGGTGGGAGGGCTTGAACTCATACTTCCAATTTCAGGAGATTGAGTTTCAAGAAGGATAGTTTATCATCTTCTTCTAGGTAGAATAGTTCCTGTGGCAGTCAGGAAAGTGGACTTCACAGGTGTTAAATAGTGGTTACAGCTATCTTGTCATTAATCATTGGTAAGTCTGAACAAATGTTAGCTTATGCATTCTTTACTAATGATTTCACTAAATATATAAATAATAACATTTCTAATAGCTAAATGTCATATAGTAACTATCAAAAGAAGGAAGAGTGACAACACAATCTTTAGGAAATCTTTCATAAAATTTTATAAATACGTAGACCATTATTGGACAATTATTGACATGTAATTTTCACAGTAACAGTCAATTATATTATGGCATTATAGGCACTATAACCAAATAATGATAATGGAGTTCTCCAAATCCATTAAACAGTTGCTGTTAGCTGTCATTTGAATTCACATCCTATCGCACTATAACCAAATAACGATAACGAAGTTCTCCAAATCCATTAAACAGTTGCTGTTAGCTGTCATTTGAATTCACATCCTATCGCACTATAACCAAATAACGATAACGAAGTTCTCCAAATCCATTAAACAGTTGCTGTTAGCTGTCATTTGAATTCACATCCTATCGCACTATAACCAAATAATGATAACGAAGTTCTCCAAATCCATTAAACAGTTGCTGTTAGCTGTTATTTGAATTCACATCCTATCGCACAGTGCACACCACATGGATTTCAAGGATGCAGTAAATTTCTGGTCTAGAAAGAGTAAAATGCTCAATAGTGGTGATAACAAGGCAACTGTTCAAATCAACAGATAAAATATTTTACCAAGAACTACAAAATTAACAGAAAAGTTATCGACTATATGCATGCAATGGAGGCTACCTGATTGAATTCACTTGCATTGAACAACTTCAACCAAGATGGTGATATAAGATCAGCTAGCCCTCTATAAAATGCATTTGAAAAGGGCAATATCTGCAATCCGAATAGTCATAATAAGGTCAATCTCATAACAAGCTCATAGAATTCCATATTTCCAAAAGGTAGAAATTAGTGACCTGTCGATTGAGTTTATAATCAGCCATTGCATGAACATACTGCATCTTGTTCTCATTTGACACGCAAACATCCTTGCCCCCAGGTTTCAGCTCAACAACATGCCGTTTACCAAATAATTCTTCAGTGACTGTGAAGTCAAGGGAGAGGTCCTTTACGTCACCATCATAATGCTGTAGTTACAACATGTTAAGAGACTCTATTAGATGGACTGACCTCTGGGATGCTGAGTATAAAACATCAAGATTTGAGAATTTATATGTCCAGTGGTGCGAATGCACCTAAGCACATGCAAGACATTTATAGCATAGCAGAAAACACAAAGAACTAATAAATTGAAGACATACATACAAACAATCAATGTGGTTTAACCAAGCAGTTGTCAACAATACCTTATTTCCAACAAGAGTTCACCATGCAACGAGTTGGATTGTTCACAAATTCTACAAGAACACATGATGTGGAAGCCACTCTCAAATAACATGGCATAGTATTCTTAGGTTAGTTGTACTAGTTTTGCCATTAGCTTTAAAAATAATGAAATAATATTTCACTAAACATTTCACAATGATCTCAGTATGGCAATTTGAGTTTAAGAATGCTACCATGTTGCTTGCTTAGAAGCCTGTAAATAGAACAAGCTTAAGAATATTACAAGTTGTCTGCTGCCCTACCTCCCATCCCCCAATTGTTCTGCTCCAATCATCACCTATTTCTTTTACTTTGTTCTCTTCTCTTGTTAGTTATCAATTCTCTTTACCTACTCCTCCTTTCCCCAGCCTTCTCTATCTTTTTGCCTGTATGCTTTTAAAGAAATTGGGATCTACTGGTAGGTAATGTTTTGTCATTCACCAACTTATAGCAGCCCTCATCCAACAGTACAGCTCAACACTCCAGAATCTAATGGAACAGAGCACTGTTATGACTTGCCACATGGCAGATCCTTACCCTCTACTGGCCTCTCATATGCTTCAATTCACTTCCTTTCCAGCTATATAGAAATGGAGAAACAAAAATGTTTCCCTAGATATTCCAAGAAATAAGCATAGCAGTTAAAGGAGAGAGCTTAATCAGCCAATATCTTGATTTTGTTCATGTTGGTTAAATGTATTCAAGCAAACAGCACAATTGTATTCTCAATAATATAAAAAGATATTTATAGATCAAAGCATCTATATATGGTAGGCATTTGGTTACAAGATACTGGAGACAAATGTTTTTGGTCGAAGATAATGAGATAAGGACATAAAAATAAATTTGTGAGATAATTTTGGAGAGAATTTTTGTACCTTCAAAACAGGAGGTGCAAAGGTAACATGTCTCCAAAGATAATATTTTTTTATTTTTCATCCTAAACTATAATTATAAAAACCTCTTGATTCCAAACTTGTCCAGCTAAAGCATGTAAAGCATGTAAAGATAAAAAGTAATTATTATCATATTTTAAAATCCGACGTGGGGGTTAACCTAAGGTAAGACCCGGGTCATGAGTAGAGAGGGTCTACCCTTATTTAAAAAGCATCAAAACAAGGATTCTTTTAGGTTGAACCAGGTTTTACCCTTGACTGACCTGATCACGGGTCAACCTGAGTTTTTGACCGAGTTAGGGTGGGTCAATCTAATTTTTCTTAAATACAGACCAGTCCAGACTCCAAGCTGTCCAGGTTTAGGGGCAAACTAGCAGGTCGATCCTCGTTTTATAACTAGAGTTGTTATATTAATATTAATTTCAACACTTAATTTAAACTAAAATAGAAAAATAATTTCTACTTATTTTTTTTAAAATGTGTAGTTTGATAGTGAAACATATTAAGGATAAAATACTTTTTTTATATTTTATTATGTGTTGGCCACTATCAACCAAACAAGACATAGAGACAGTCACTCTATCTTATACTTTACTAAGAAAAACAACTCGTCTCCTTTATTGTTCTATCATGTCTCCTTTGTCTCCAGTGTCCTTGTTTCTTCTATCTCTTGTTTCTTCTATCTCTGAACAGTAACCAAATGCTATCTACATGTATGACTTCATTTATTGACATTGCGTATGGTATTCATAATTGGAATATAGTATTCATGCCATAATTTTGTCATTGTAGACAATAATAAAAGCTTTGCTCATCATCTAATCCCAAGGGTACTTCTAGGTCATCTAGAGCATTGAAATTTCTGGTTACTTTTATTTTGACAACATTCATCCACCTAAGCTAAGCTGTTTTCTAGAAGCATCATCTTCTTATTTCCTGGTTGTCCAGAAATCAGCAATCTCGTTATCTAACTACAGCATTTAAAGCATATTTTAATGCAACCACCTAAAGTTAACCCATAAAATTACACTCATGTTTATAAGTTGATTAGTAAGTTTGATGGACTAAAAAAATGTGGGACCAAAGAAATTATAACTCAGGAACATGCATGCGCACAGTGTGATTCCTGACAAGGGTTTACCTTCACATACAAGAGATTCCTGTACAGCTCTGGATCAAGTGTTGATAGTTCATCAAGAAAGCTATATCGGCCTAACAGCTTTTGAACAAACACATGTGAAAAGGAGTAATCTAGTAATATTCCTTCATATAGAGCTTTCCCAACAACTCTTCCAAGAAATTCAATCATCTGGATACCATTCTCTA
The DNA here is from genome assembly GCF_000495115.2 of Populus euphratica. Taxonomy (NCBI): domain Eukaryota; kingdom Viridiplantae; phylum Streptophyta; class Magnoliopsida; order Malpighiales; family Salicaceae; genus Populus; species Populus euphratica. The sequence continues at coordinate 33,970 of NW_011500872.1, forward strand.
GATATTTTGCAGTTGGATTGGGAATTAGATGTCTCTCTGAAGTTGAGGTTTGTGAAAATAGCCCATGCCTTTAACAGTAATAATATGTAAAAGGAGGGTTAAAAGGCTGCTTCTAGGAGAGTACATAATGGAAGAATGAAAGAAACAAAGTAGAAACACCAGGACAAACTTACTCGGGGGAAAAGGCAGATTTTGATATATCTGTCAGAAACTCTTTAGATAGCCCACCATAGTCCAAACCAGCCTCCGGAAGGCCACATTCACTAACGAATGAAACATGAATGGATGACTTCAACCTTGACCCAAGAGAATTAAGCTGCTGAAATCCATCTTCAACAATATGACTGCGACAAACTACAATCTCCACAGCTCGTGAACCAGGTCCTGTAAATTCACCAGCCATTTTTCTAGAGACTTTATCCATGTTTATGAACTCTCTAAACATTTGAACCCTGCGAGGATAATCCATGATGTCAGCAAACAGCTTGGAACATGGAAACAAAACCAAAGTTAAACAGAAATAATGAATTTGTGAAGGCCATCAAAGCAGATGGTCCCATGGGAAAAAGAAATTTGGTGAAAACAGGGATGCATGAAAGAGTAATAAACCATGCAAATACACCATCCAAAAACTGTGTGCGCGCGCACGCGTGCGTGTGAGAGAGAGAGATCCCATGAAGATGTGAAGCTACAAGCAAGACTAACATTCAACCGATAGACGAGGAATATGAAATTGGAAGCTGATTTAGAGAACTCCACAAAGACAGTGGAATGCTTTCTTTCTAGGGGTAAAAAGACAGAAAAGAAATACAGGTTTTCATGGAGATGAATACAAAAAAGAACAAAAAGAAAAATGCCCATTTATAGAAAGAGTTAGGTTAAACACAAGTTGATCATTTTGGTGATTTGCAACTCTAGGACTTTGCCGTGAATACAGTGAACAAAATCAAGATGACAGCCATTAGGTATCTGATACTTACCTTTCTTCAAATGGATATACATGTGGAGTCACCGTGATTACAGAACCCATGCTTGGAACAGTCAGAGCATCATCTGATTTTATATTAGCGGACATAGCTTCATGAGTTCTGGCAGCAACTGCAATTGGAGCCCGGCTCTTCCTAGCAGGTGAAAGCCACAAAACAGGGGGGCAGAACTGATGCCTGCAATCTCTTTCATACATTAAATGCAAGCATTTGATCACGGAATCCATAAGGGGCCTATCCTGCTGACTTATACTATGGGCCAAGCCATTGTATGCTAAGGTATTAAGCACTGATGCAATTCTTTGTTGTTGCTCCAACATAAATGGAACCTAAATCGCCACAAAAGTGCACAAGTAAATAATATAGACTACAAATGGCCAGGGACAAAAAATAAAATAAAAACCTTGCCTGTTTTTCATAGAACTCTATGTCATCAAGAACTAACAGCAGGTGTGAGTAGGTCCCACAGAACAAATGAAGAAGGCATGACATTTCTCTTGAAATCTTTTGTGGACCACACCTTAACAGTTCTACATCCCAAGCATCATGCAAATCATCACCAACCTGTGCACTAGGATTCCCATTAACTGAATCTCTGTGATCTACCCCTGCTTGTGACTTTCCTGTAAGTTTATGGAGTACATTGACCAACTTATTACCTCCATCCTTACTGGGTTGTTTTTGTTGTTTCTTGAGAAACCCATCATTTTTGTTTGCTGAAACTTTCCTTGTGTGAGAATCATTAACCACAGAAATGTCTCCATGTCCAGGAAAAAGTAAATTTTCCAATGCTTCCCACAGGGTAACAGGAAACCCAGGAGTAAATGACAGCATATTGAGAACAGGCAATGACCCAACTGTAGGATTCAAGATTGCAAATATTCGGAGCATGCAAGAATAGAAATATGCAATACCAAGAAGGTTCAACTTTCCTGAGTATTTCAGAGTTTTGGGGGGCAAAGTCTCATCCCCATTAATAATGGCATCCATCTTTGACATTGCCAAAAGTTTTGTAAGATGCCACTGCTGACAAACAGGTCTGAGTAAGCTCACATATGTCATCTTTAAGGCACATGTTGTTTCAATCTCGCACAAAGCTTTACCAAAGGGCTTAGCAGATGTTTCTGCAATGACCTGAGCATATTGGTTCTCCTTTTCAGTCCATCCACCATCATCAAGCCATGACAACAAGTTTTCAGAAAGAATGATCACAACATGGACATAGACTGCGTAGTCCAGTCCTTGATTGAGGCCTCCAGGTTCCACATAATCATTCTCATCCCCTGTGACCAGGCAAATGGTGTTTGCAAGAGCCCAACCAACAGGCGGAATTGCTTTGGAAGAATGCAGGATTTTCAACTGATCCATCTCTGACATCTCCTTTAAAACATTATCTCTCAATATCTGTCATCATCTGCCACAGTTTGATCAGTCCCCACATGTTTTTAATAACATATAAAATCAATAAACAAGAACCTTAGGACTTCAAAGACTTCAGGAATTTAATACAAGACAAGTTAATGTCCATATTATTACTTTAAGCTCAGCATGCATGGAAATCTATCAAAAGGATTTGCTGCATAACTAACAGGCCTTAATGGGCTAATTTAGCTACAGACACCATAAAGTTCAATCCATTAAGCTACATCTTTTATTTGGTGGCTCAGATACGTACAACAAAAGAAAGGGTAACTATCAATTGATCAACATTTTCTTTTTCTCATGCTAGTATTACAAATCAAAAGACCTCAATAAGCAATGCTTTACTATATAGACAAAATAGGAAGATAAGCTTCATTGGTTTGATAGATCAGAATTAATAGTTAATTGCTGCAAAATTCTCAACCAATCTCTTCTGGTCAGCAATGAGATAGGAATAAGGGAAATTTGAAATAAAAAAATTACCAAAAGTGTAATGTTTTTAGAGGCTTTTAAGTTAATGATTGAGCTGATGTAAAATTGTCTGGTGACCTCAGTTTGGATTTGAAGGCTCAACTCCAAGTAGAGAACCATATCAAGAATAGACCAACTTACAGGACTGAATCTATGCAGACAGCCTAGATAAGGCAAGTTGAAAAAACAATGTAGAGTACTGTAAAGTGAGAGAATATGGATCCAATCAATAGAACCATTGACAAAAACTTTGCACAAACATTTCCAGTTTGATCAGAATTTTGAAAGTCATGTTTCAGAGCAGCTTGTTTTGCAGGATATGAATTTCTTAGGTAACAATATAACAACTTTCCATTTTACATGCTGTAAGCAAAAGGATGGCGTTTCCAGAGGAAAGCTAAAGGGACCAATCTTTTTGCAATGTCCTATCTCTAATCATCACGTATTTCTGATATGCTATACAAAATGAAAGCTAGACAATTATAGATAAGATTGTCAAGTCTGTACTGGGACATACAAAGCTTCAAGAGTACTTTCCACGTCTAAATCTCAATATCAGACAAACCAATTTGTATAGTTCATCTCTCCATAAACTGGACAGGGTTACACCTGTAACCTACCCTTATTTGAAGCATTTTACTACATGGATCAAAATGGGCAGAAAAGGCACAGGCATACAAATAAAAACTGAATCAACTGGCATTGGCTGATCATAGAGCACACATGGAGGTACGCTTATGGATAAGTAGCAAAAACAAGAAATAAGCAACTATTTTGTGAAAGAAAAATATTAAAACAAATCTACTGAAATAAATCATTAGCAAGATTTTGCTCGAATCTCAATGATCCTTACCAGTAGAGTCTGCAAACATGGTGAGAGAATAGACTTGTGCTTCAGAGCGGGTAGAAGAACAGCTGGCAGACGTTGAGTGAGCCAGGGAATTGTGAGTAGAAACAAATAGTACTGCGCAGGGGCAGAATTGATGTCCACCACGTCAGGGCCGATAAAATCAAAATTTGTCACGTTAAAAGGCCTTAGAGCTAAAGTTATTGCACTTGCTGTGATCAAGAATCTATCATCTGTCTGTGCCAGTGTGCTTGTTTGTGGACAAAAATGAATATCCAAATTGTTAATGTATCGTCTAATGGATAAGTACAAGCCACTTTCAGGTCTTGCCATAAACCTGACCAAATCCTTCCATGCTACATCTGCATCCTTAGGACTATTGTTGGCAATGCATTTCCAACACTTCTGATCAGTTAAGACAACAAGAAGACGCATCGCAAGAGAGGTAAGAACCATGATATCTTGAGCCCGTTGATGAGATTTATCACAATTAGCAAGGATAATAGAGCAGAGAGAAACGAGCTTCTGTGATTGGTAAGTCCACGTTCTTCTCTCTTCTGGTGTACCCAGCGCCAGGGCGCAAAAGTTGTTGCCTAAATCTGCACGAGAGATTGCATCACATCAATTCTATACCAAGTATAAAAGAGGCATTTCCAAAGGATGGATAAATGAGTAAAAAAAATAAATTTATGATGTTGCATTATAAGTATACTCCAATGAAATGCGGTGATGTAAATGAAAATAGAAAAATAGGGCGGGTGGGGGTGCAGAGTACCAGTAGAATTGATGCTTTCAAGAAGAAGCTTGAAGCACATGTGGAGGCAGGGTATATCTGCATCGCGAATCTTGTGATGCCGAGTCGATAAACAGTGAACAAAGAAAAGGAAAGGTCTCAAAACGCGAGTGGAAATCCAGCTACCACTCATTATGGTTAAATCATTCTTCACCAACGCTGCTTCTGCTTCCCATTCTAATTGAAGCCCCGCTGCTACTTTCTTTGTTACAATGAAGCGTCTCCAAACCCTCTATATATGAACAAAATAATCACAATCAATTATGGCTACTAAATAAATAAAACTGGTTTAATTAATTAACCTGAATAAAGATAGCAGAAGCAGTAGCGCGTCTAGCATAATTGCGTAGCTCTCTTTCGTAAGAGACTTTATGGAGAAGCGCGTCTCTTGAAATCTCCCTTGCACTTGCTCCTCTTAAAGATACCTAACCTCATCAGATCAAACATTTTAATCCAGTTTCAGTTCAGATATTGATTGATTGATGAAGGAAATCAATTCAAAAAAGAAGAAGAAGAAGAAGAGAGAGAGAGAGAAAACCTGATGCTTGCGAGATGGTGTTTCGTCCATTGGACCTGGATTGGATCGGAGCTGATGATATGAGCGTTTAGTAGTGAAAATGTGCGATAGGATCAATAGTGACACGGCCTTCTGTTTTGGGATGCCAACTAATCACGACTACTTGCACTTGATATTTTATTTGATGATTCCTCTCTCTGTCTCTTTCGATCTCGATCTCGATCTCGAGTTTTCATCACCTTCTTTTCCTCTTCATAGCATTTAGCATTTCCAATGAGAGATGGTATTTTGAAGAATAAAATTGATAATATAGTATATTGAATAGTATAAATATAGATTTTTTTTTCATTTACGTGTGCACTTCAATTGTAAAAGGTTATTTAGACGATTAAATTGTATTTTAATATATTTGCTATATAATTATTTTAATAATTTAATATAATTTAGTTAATTTGTTAGTTTTACAAATAATTGAATGGTTTTTAATTAATTTAATATAAAAAAAATTTAAAAAAATTTAAAAATAACATAAATTAACAAGTTAAACTTAAAATAATTATTATGAAATTAAAATAATTTTATAAAAATAAAATGAAAAAACTAATGAATATTTTAATATTTTTAGAAAAACATATAAAAATAATATTTTTATAAAAAATAATAAAATAATATTTTGTTTATCTTTCCTGTTTGAAGATATAAATTAAACATTAAAATAACTAAGATAATATTTTCATTATTATTTGTAGTTCTTTTTTTTTTGTTTTATTTTATTTACGTGGGGTGTCCGAACCAGCTTGCGCGCACCACGATTAATCCCCACAGCCCACTGAATACCCTGCAAACCCAATAGGCATGTAAGGCACCGCGGGGGTGACAAGCGTGCACGCCAGGGCTCGAACCCATGTGCAGTGGAAGGAGCTTGGCTCCTTCCACCGCTAGGCCAAGCCTCTCGGTGCATTATTTGTAGTTCTTGTTTGGTATATTTATAGTTATAATTAATTTTTATTATTATCTTTAGTTTTTGTTTAGTATCTTTATAATTATAATTATTAAACCCAATTTAAAAATTAATTCAATTAAAAAATAGGTTATAGGTTTTATGGGCTAACCTATAAATATAAATGTTATGGTTGTTTTGTGCAAATAAATAAAGAATTTTTAATCTCATAACCATCACCTCACAAAATCCATTTACCCTCTTGCTCCTTCACTTCCCCATGTTTTAAAACATCACACCAACCCTCTCTCTTTTTTCCATGCAAATTCCTGTAGTATTGCTACAATGCTACTTGTTGCCTCTCTCTCTTAGTGTTAATAAAGCCTGCTAGATGTTAAACATGAATTCCAAAAAGTGGAGCCGACTTAGAATTCAAAGACGTTCAAATCCAGTTCCAATCTAGAAAAAAAAGAAGAGGATGAAAATCATGGCGGAGGGCTATTATCACTGGGAAAAGAAGAAAGCTTTTAATACCTGATTCCCCGCTCTTAGTTATCGCTCAGTGAAGGAGTAGGTGAATAAATATCTGGCAAAGGCTCATCGATCCACCACAAAGGGACGTATTCGACCCTGTTTTGAAGCAAAGCAAAGAAAGGCCTCAAGATCTCCAAACCTAGACCGACTTGCAAATTATAATAATCTCAAGCGGATCCAATATTAAACACTGAGTCTTGTCCTGGTTCGCCTGGGTTATCCGAGTTTTACTAGATTGTTGTACGGACCGGTTTTTTAACGAATCCAAACCAATTCAATCATCAAATTAACTGGATTTCAAATCAACCTGTCAAACCAATTCAGATTTAATAACTATATTCATGACACAACAACAAAATTAACTTTGCATTTCTCATTATTTGTTTATTTAAATAACAAGGAGAACCCTTAATGTTTGACGATTCCGTCAAACTGCACCCCTCTCTCTCACTCATTCGCTGTCCCTTCACCTTTGGGTTTTTATGCGTTTTTTGTTTTACTAAAAAAAAAGTGATTTGTCTCTCATTGTTCTTCAGCATCCTTATCCGTTCATTTTCCCCATAACATCGCAGTTGTAGTTGAAGACAACATGTCGAGTAAATTCTTCCAAAAAGAAAGAGGTGAGTTCTTGTTGTAACTGCTTCTGTGCCCCTTGTTGTAACTGCTTCTGTGCCCCTTGTTGTAACTGCTTCTGTGCCCCTTGTTGTAACTGCTTCTGTGCCCCTTGTTGTAACTGCTTCTGTGCCCCTTGTTGTAACTGCTTCTGTGCCCCTTGTTGTAACTGCTTCTGTGCCCCTTGTTGTAACTTATAACAACATTAGAAGAGTCTCTTCTGACCGTCAATTTCTAACTCTCAAGATCTGTGTTGCTCATGGCTTTTTAGTGCTTTTTTTTAATTTAAATGTGTCATTTTCTAAATCTGTTTCTTAAAAAATTTTATTTTTTATTTAAAATTAATTTTATTATATTTTTTTAATTATTTTGATCTGTTTACATTAAAAATAAATTTTAAAAAATAAAAAAGTTATTATTTTAATATATTTTTAATTAAAAAATATTTTAAAAAACAGTGATGCCTAAATGTGGAACATTACTTTGTAGTTATTTAGTTAATTTTTAAGTGTCCTTCAGTTTATATATATATATATATACACACACACACTACATCCTTTAAATATAAAGTTAAATATTTAAACACTAGGTTTATTTTCAAGCGTGAGTTCATAGCTCCAGATTTCATGTGATTTTAAGAATCTAGACACAGGTAAAAAAGGATCTCAGTTCATGTCGCTCTACACTTCATGTGATTTCAAGTTGTTTGATGTGTTTCATATTTGGCAAGTCATTGTTGCCATAATAATAATAATAATAATAATAATAATAAAATATTCTAATTTCGAGAGTTTGGTGTTACAGTTAAAATGTTGTTTATTAAAAATTTAAAAAATAAATTTATTTAAAATTAATATTTTGTATTTAATAATATTAAAAAAATAAAATATTATTAAAAATAAAATAAAATAAAAAACACCAATGACACTATTAGTAATATAACGGTGAAGTATGGTTTGAGCACGGTGGTGACCGGGAGAAGACTAGAGATGTATCATTCGGAATGACAACATCCAAAAGCATAAGAAAAGGTACACACCACCACATGAAACACACCACATGAAACACAAAAACCTTCATGTAACAACCATGTGGCGATATGTAGTGAAGCCAAAAACTTTGTCTAGTGGGAGGGCAGTCCATAGCGACAAAATAAAAATAATATAAACATTAATATCTTTATTACATGTTTGTAAAAAATATATTTTTTTATGAAATTTATAAAACTTCATAAAATATATATTTTTATGGAAGGCCGTACATTTGTTTATAAAAATAAAATTAAAAGAAATTGATTTAATCACTTCACAATTTATCAAATTTTGAATTTTTATAAATTTTATAAAAAAAGAGAGAACAATAAAGAAAATGATAACAAAAATACAAGCAAACATGTTTTTCTTGTTCCCGCTTTATTATATTCTCAAACATGTTCAAGGATATCTAAGTACCTAATCCAAACACTCTAATTAGAGTTTGTCCTAAAATTTCCCTTTTAATTTAGTTGTTCATGCAAGAAAAGGCACAAAGAATTGTTCTTGCAAATAAAGTACAATTAGATAATAAATAAAAAACATGATTTTTTCAATATATTTTCATGTTTAATACCTTGTCTCCCTCCTTTTATTTTGTGCTCTTTTTTCTAACAAGCGGACTAAAGAAGAATATATGATTGTTGTGCTGGATATTGAGATAGCTGGCCTATGCTTCGATGGTTATTTCTTGGATGTCCAATGTGATGATTTCAAAGGACATAAAAGCAATCATATTTTTTAAAAAACAAACACTATTTAAGTTATTTTAACTAAAATTTAGTTAAAAATTAGAAGAGCATCCTAGGACATTAAACACAGTGTCTAAAACAGCTGCAATTTTGTAGAAGAGGAGACTATGGTGGCCGCGTCTTATTCATGGCTTCCTTTTCTCAAACCCCCATTACCACCGCTATCACCCTATCTCCCTTATGTCTTCCATCTCAAAACTCCTTTTACTTCCCTTCAAAACCACCAACAACCACCAGCCAACTACCGCCTCAACCACTCACTCCACCCATTCTCTCTAAACCCAATCACCACCACCGCCGTCATTTCTCCTCCTGCACCTCTCAATTTCTCCTATCCTCGCCCCTTTCTCTCACTAAAACCCAAAATCTTGAATCCTCTTCCCCTTTAGACTCTAATTATTATTCTCTTCAGACTAACACTGACTGTCTCATTGAAGCCGACGATTTATTCAATTTGCTTCGCTTGTCGGTCAAGTACACTGACATTGATCTTGCAAGAGCCTTACATGCTTCCATTCTCAAACTTGGAGAGGATACCGATCTGGGCAATGCTGTCATAGCAGCTTATATCAAATTGGGTCTTGTTGTTGATGCTTATGGGGTTTTTATGGGAATGTCTACTCCCGATGTGGTGTCTTACAGTGCTTTAATTTCGAGTTTTTCTAAGTTGAATCGAGAAACTGAAGCCATCCAACTTTTCTTTAGAATGAGGATTTCAGGTATTGAGCCTAATGAGTACAGTTTTGTTGCTATTTTAACTGCCTGTATTCGGAGTTTGGAATTGGAAATGGGTTTGCAAGTTCATGCTTTGGCAATCAAGTTGGGTTATTCACAGCTGGTTTTTGTTGCCAATGCCTTGATCGGTTTGTATGGAAAGTGTGGTTGTTTGGACCACGCGATTCATTTGTTTGATGAAATGCCTCAAAGAGATATTGCGTCATGGAATACCATGATTTCGAGTCTGGTGAAAGGTTTATCATATGAAAAAGCCTTAGAACTGTTTCGTGTCTTGAATCAAAATAAGGGGTTTAAAGCTGATCAATTCACGCTTTCGACTCTTTTGACTGCTTGTGCTAGGTGCCATGCTAGGATACAAGGCAGAGAGATTCATGCTTATGCCATTAGAAATGGGTTAGAGAACAATTTGAGCGTGAGCAATGCCATTATCGGGTTCTACACTAGGTGTGGAAATCTGAACCATGTGGTGGCTCTCTTTGAGAGGATGCCATTCAGAGATATAATTACTTGGACTGAGATGATCACAGCATATATGGAATTTGGGTTGGCGGATTTGGCTGTAGACATGTTTAACAAGATGCCCGAAAAGAATTCTGTGTCTTATAATGCACTTTTGACAGGATTTTGTAAAAATAATGAAGGGTTGAAGGCACTCAATTTATTTGTTAGAATGGTCCAAGAAGGAGCAGAGTTAACAGATTTCACATTGACTAGTGTCATTAATGCTTGCGGATTGCTCTTGAAATTGGAAATCAGTAGGCAAATTCATGGGTTTATCATCAAGTTTGGTTTCAGGTCAAATGCTTGTATTGAAGCAGCCCTGATTCATATGTGCTCAAAGTGTGGAAGGATGGATGATGCTGATAGGATGTTTCAAAGTTTGTCAACTGATGGGGGTAACTCAATAATCCAAACATCAATGATATGTGGCTATGCTCGAAATGGGCAGCCAGAGGAGGCAATTTGTCTTTTCTACCGTAGCCAGTCAGAGGGGACAATGGTTCTAGATGAAGTTGCATTCACTTCAATACTTGGCATCTGTGGAACTTTAGGATTCCATGAGGCGGGGAAGCAAATCCACTGTCAAGCTTTAAAAACTGGGTTTCATGCTGAATTAGGGGTTGGAAATTCCATAATTAGCATGTATTCCAAGTGTTACAACATAGATGATGCAATTAAGGTTTTCAATACTATGCCAGCACACAATGTAGTTTCGTGGAATGGTTTGATTGCAGGCCAACTTCTTCACCGGCAGGGCGATGAGGCCTTGGCTATCTGGTCAAGTATGGAGAAGGCAGGCATAAAGCCAGATGCAATCACTTTTGTTTTGATTGTTTCAGCTTATAAATACACCAGCTCAAATTTACTGGATGAGTGTCGCAGTATGTTTCTCTCAATGAAAATGATTCATGATCTGGAACCCACTTCAGAGCATTACGCCTCCTTAGTTGGTGTCTTGGGGTACTGGGGTCTCCTTGAAGAAGCAGAGGAGTTGATCAATAAGATGCCTTTTGACCCTGAGGTTTCTGTTTGGCGAGCTTTGCTTGACGGTTGCAGGCTCCATGCAAACACAAGCATTGGAAAGCGTGTTGCAAAGCACATAATTGGGATGGAGCCCCGGGATCCTTCCACATATGTGCTTGTATCAAATCTATATGCTGCTTCTGGGAGGTGGCATTGCTCAGAATTGGTCAGGGAGAATATGAGGGATAGGGGGCTTCGAAAGCACCCATGTCGAAGTTGGGTTATAAATAAGAAGCAGCTTCATACATTCTATGCAAGAGATAAATCACATCCCCAATCAAAAGACATCTATAGTGGATTAGATATACTAATCTTGAAATGCCTAAAAGCTGGATATGAGCCAGACATGAACTTTGTTCTTCAGGAAGTCGAGGAGCAGCAAAAGAAGGATTTCTTGTTCTACCACAGTGCAAAACTAGCTGCAACCTATGGACTTCTGAAGACCAGACCTGGAGAACCCATTCGGGTTGTGAAGAACATCCTTCTATGTAGGGATTGCCATACATTCTTGAAATATGCAACAGTAGTCACCCAGAGGGAGATAATTTTTCGGGATGCTTCTGGGTTTCATTGTTTTTCTAATGGTCACTGTTCGTGCAAAGGTTATTGGTGATTGTTCTGTACTTACTAACTAGTCTCCTAAGCATGAATTCCTACTAGTATTAGTTGTATATTGTTTGTATTCAATGGAAATAGGAGACTCTAAGGCAAATGGAAAAGAAACGAAGAAATTAATTTAGTTGATATGGGTGTGTTTATTTGATCTGAGTAGATATATGGAGGGCAGCAGTGTTTGCAAAATGCATTGACAAGTTATTTGTATTATTTAAAGACTGAAAGTAGGATTTGTTTTGAGGTAAAAACAAACAAAAGCTTCATGGATATGTGCGGATCAAATGAAATTATATAGCTTTCAATTAGATAACTCTAGATCCGGTGCCCGCTTCAATGGTTAGGGTTTGGATATAAAGGACTGGACTTTTTTTGGGCATGCCTGTGCTCCCAGCGAGGCAGCGATTGACTGATAACAGTGTTACGGATTGCTCTAAAGTACGTACTAGCACTATGCAGCGTCCATTAGATTCATTGTCGATCACTGAGGTAACGGCATAATGAGCCTAATAAAAGCTTATTATATAAATTTACATTTCATATATGTTTCTATAATTTCAACCCAAAAAAGTTGCTAGGAACTGAGTAACGAGTCTTGTTGTGGCAACCCAAAATAATAATTAAAAAAACACACACTTAATTGCTCGTCTAGAAACCTCTTCAATCAATTGAGACCCACTCCAAACACAATTTCCTTGTGATTGATCATGCTTCACAGTAGTTAAATGTATGGATAAACCATAAAAGGTAGGATCTTGTTGTCCAAGGGAAAAAGCCTTAGAAGTACTCATTTCACAGGCTTGAATGGAAACGAATTAAAAGCATAAAGAAATAAGTAGGAGCCAAAAAGGGCAAACGTAAAACAACATTCTTCTCACTTGTACGTATCATAACAAGTTGCATCCATGGCAACGGTTATTTAAAAACACTTTAAACCGAAGTTCCTACTCATAGGCACAACAAGGAAAGCTTAAGAATCACTTCTAATCATAGTGCTAGTGCAAAACCAACAACCACCACAACGCTAGCTTCTCATAAAGGATGAAATTCTATATGGATGCATTTAGCAGGAGCTTTCACAACCTATTATCACCACAAAAAATTAATTCATCAACCAAGAAACACAACAAAAAATAACAAATTCCCTTAGGTAAAAAGATAACTCAAAACGCAAAAAGACACCAACAACTACATTGCTAACAATTTAAACCCTAGAGATGTGCACTCGAATATCAAGGCTTTTCAAATTTATTAGTACTGTCTAATAATGCCGACCACAAAAGCATGGACAAAGTCACAGGGCTTGTCAATTAATTAGTTGTGGATTGGAATTTTACCTCCTTTTCTGATTATGACTCTGTTAGCTGTTTCTTCACTGCTAAAAAGTGTTACCAATCACTGCCGTAGAACCATGCAAGTCAAATGGATTGCCTACACTTGGTATGTTGGAGTGATCGAAAACACCGGTGGAACTAAGCTTTTGTAGAGGTGAAAAGCAAACAACTAGGTTATGTTGCGAGATGGCAAATGAAAGTTAAGGCTAAACAATCATGAGATTTCATAAACAAATGCAATTCTTCGTTAAAGATATATAGAGCTACTGTCTTCAAAACTAAAATTATAAAAATCAAAGGATTTGGAGCGCTTTTTTATGTGTTTTGTGTGAACCTAGCTAATAGTAATTCAACATGGAAAAAAAGAAAAAGAAAAGACTGTAAACTTGTATTGCACTGCTCTAATTGTGAATTTGAGCCTTCGTCTTGCTTGAGCTCTACGGTCTATGAAAATATTAGCTAGAATTACAGATGTTATTGCCAACAAAGAATCAAGAGTTACAATGTGTGGTACAAAATGTTTATAGGGGTCAAAGGGCTCACTAGTGGTAACATGGAAAATGCAGGATCGTTGGTAGAACTTGTCAAAAGAGAAGGTTTCTAAAAGTTGGGTTGGCAAAAACTTAATGAGATTTATATATCTTTGAGTACATGCATTGGCAATGATGGTGTCCTCTTCATCCACATAATACAATCAACCCTAAACCTGTATGAATAAAAAATCACTTACAGTCTAGGAGAAAAAAGGAAGAGATCAACAAACTAATATGATTGCAATTTTTTCTCTCTCTTTTTTTTTTTTTACTTCTCGAACATAATAATAGTGTGCAGTTTTAATCAAGTTATTTCCCATCTTACCGTGGTGGAGTTGATGGAAGATTTTATAAGAACCTATTAATTAGCATCTTGTTGCGCCTTGGATAACTCTAACATACTGTAAGTACCCTTGAACATATGGAAGTCTATTACCACTAAGTACCCTTGAACATATGGAAGTCTATTATGGAAGCTCTGAAAGCAGTGAATCTCTCATTCCGCTAGAGAGAAGGAAAAGTGTTAGAACAATACTAGAAGGCCAGAAGAAATTGCATGAACCAGATGGAGAAGTAATTGAATCACTTTGAAAAGCATGTGTAACATTATCAACAACAACCAAACTGTACTTTAGTAGAAATATTGTTCTTTCTTACACAAACATTATGGTCGTGGGGGTTCATACTAAGTATTTCTCTCATGGTCTAGCAATCCCCATTGTTATGCTCTTCGAGCATGCGAAAAAAGTTGAAAGTTATTGAATCTGCATTGACATTTCTCTGAAGTTGCAAAGAAAACATGAAAACAATCATGAGGCCAACAGCTTCAGTTCATCGCTGCTTGTATGTGTAAAGACATTTAAAAATAAATAGTTAATTTATAAATTAAAATAAATAGTTAATTTTAGAATTTATAAAATTATAAACTCACCTAAATTCTCATTTTAATGAAACAAAAAAAATAGATAGCATAGTTCACAACTCATTATACACCAGCAACTAAGGTATATTCAAATTAAAGTACCAATGTGACTTATGCTGTTGCGGCTTGATATTCTTATAAAGAGAGGATTTTTCATTGAAAAAAAAAAAAAACTATAATAGGACTTTGTTGGGCTATAGGCATGTCAATGTATGAAATAAATGGATAGATAAAATAAAATGAACATCATGCAATAACTGAAATGAAAGTGTTGTCATGGTTGGCTATTAAGAAAAAAATAAAATAATAGGTTTTCATTGCTAACACTAGAATTATATGACCTGAAACCCAGCAAAAATGATGACAATTAGAGCATTTACTTCGTGTAGATAGGCCTAATCAATTTCTTTTCAATTAATGTCGCTCTAAAGAGTGTATCTAAACTCATCACCACTGCATCACACGTAAAAACTGTGTAAGCTATAATCAAGAACCAAATAGAAAACATTGTAAAATTCAAGGTAATAGATAATAACATAAAAATATTACAATCTAATATTTTCTAGGATGACATCCTTTTTATTCTCCAGTCTTTTACCACTAACTAACACGTGTTCAAACAACTGCACAGCTTTTAACCTACCTAGGAAATCTGTGCAAATCATAATAAGAATTGTTAAATGTATACATTGTACAGAATGACATGTAACGATGAGAATCAATTGTACAGAATGACATGTAACGATGAGAATCAACACAAAAAATATTTTTTTTTAAACCCCATAAGATTCATTGATGTAACACTGACTAATTACAAGGACAATAGTCAAGATCTGCAAATACATATGTAATGCTTAATTCAAGATATCTATATCGGGCAAGATTTTACAATTACTTTATGATAGAATCAAGCATAAAGTTAAGTTTAAAAAAAACATTAAATCTTGATTAATATAATCCAAATAAATGATGCTTTTTGATATGTTATAGAGCTTGATAATATGCGTTTATAATTATCAATTCAACAACTAGATTTAGTTAAAATTTATGAGAATATTTTAAAGATCTTGTTATTTATAGGATTAGAATTTTATAGAAAACTTTTTTGATAAAACCTAAAAGTTACTTAAGTAAATTAAGCTTCTATTTATAAATTGAGATATGAATTTTGTTATTTTATTTTAAAAAAATACTCTTAAACCATTTTATATTTGGGTTTTAATTTCAATCTAATATTTAAAAGAGTTTATTTTATTGAACTATAAATACTTTTTTTAATTTGTAAGCTACAGCAAGTCATTGATTTTAAAAAATAATATTTGATAGAATTTATTTGTTCTTAGTTTTTCATTGAACTATTTAAAAGTTAATAAAGATTCTTTATTTATAGTGTTCAACCATTATAAATTTGATTTTTTAATTAAGATAATTGTTCTATTTTATCAAATCTTGTTTTTATTTTTTAATTTATTTTTTTAATTAAAATTTGATTTTTATTATGTAGTCCATGAAATTAATTCTTCATGTTTGTATTTGTAATTGGCATCAATGGGATTCTAGTATTTTTGTATTTTTGTTGTTATTGATTTTGTCTTTACACTAAAATTAATTTTTTAAATATAAATCTATTTTATTATGCTATTTTTATCTTTTTGTCACATAATCATTACAAAACCTTATCATTTATTTTTTTAAAGTATTTTTTAATTAAAAATGTCAAAAAAAAATTAAAATTTTTACATTACCCCATTAAAAATATCTTTTAAAACAAAAGTAATTTAAAAAATACTTCTAAAATCATATTCAATCACATAAAGAAATACCGCCGGTGCTCACTAGTGTCAGGTGGGTTTTAAAGTCCAGCTTTCATCCCAGTTTTTCCTTTCTAAAGAAATAGAGACCCAGGGGTCGCGTCCTAAAAAAACCAGCGGTACTAGCTACGAACGCAAAACCATGGGCAGTTTTCTGTCAAACACAACAACAAAACCGACTGCTATGCACTCTGTGTTCTGGTTTTATCTACTCTGTCACCATCATTCTCTAGGAACTTCTCACATCGCTCTCTCTCCGTCTTTCCGTTGTAATAAATATATACCTGCCAAGTCTGAATGGGGCACTAAAATTCTCCAGGGTATTGAAGAAGTTGCTTTGCAGAACCTGATATCGTGATGATACTTTTCAGCTTCAGTCTTTCAGTTCTTGGTGCTTTGAGCAGTCATCTTTACTTGTTTTTGTTCTGAGCTTCAGTTCACCTACTGTTTCTGGGTATGCTTTCCTTTTCTTTTGTTACCGCCGATCAATTATGCTCTAGAATTTCAATGCTCCAATATCTTAGAAAATCCCAAAGATGGTTGGATATTATTCCTAAAATCTTGAAAGTGTTAGAGAAGTAGCTGATCACAAAATTTTCTCATTTTTAGTTAATTAATTAAGTGTAACTTCTAAAGTTGATGGAACACAATGGTTTAGGTGGTGGGATATTTCCGGGCATGGGATCAGGAATGTTAGGACTAGAATTGCCGCTCCACCAACCAGAAAACCCACAAAACCCTAACCACATGAACCATCCCCAAGTGGTAGCTTATACCCACCATGAATCTGATCACCGCCAACACTCCCAACAATCTGTCAAACAGGCTTATCCTTATGCCTCCTCCACAAAGCCCAAACAATTATTATCGCCATTGAGTGATGAAGACGAGCCTTCTTTCACTGGAGATGACAGCACCACTGAGGGAAAAAGGAAAATGTCTCCATGGCAAAGAATGAAGTGGACTGATCACATGGTTAGGCTCCTTATAATGGCAGTTTTTTACATTGGTGATGATGTTGGGTCTGAAGGGAGTGACCCTATAGGCAAGAAAAAGCCAGGTGGCCTGGCGCAGAAGAAAGGGAAATGGAAATCAGTTTCTCGGGCAATGATGGAGAAAGGATTTTATGTATCTCCACAGCAATGTGAGGATAAATTCAATGACTTGAACAAGAGGTATAAGAGGGTTAATGACATCCTAGGGAAGGGGACTGCTTGCAGGGTTGTGGAGAACCAAAATTTACTTGATACTATGGATTTGTCACCAAAAATGAAGGAAGAGGTGAGAAAATTGCTCAATTCCAAGCACTTATTTTTCAGAGAAATGTGTGCCTATCATAACAGCTGTGGCCATGCTCCAAGTTGGGTTGCCTTCGGTAGTAATCACTCACCAGAGATGGCTACAGGCCCATCTCATGCGCATGCTCAGCAACATCAAAGGTGTTCTCATTCAACTGAAAATGCTCAAGTCGTGACCAATTCAAGGACAGAAACAGAAGGGTCAAAAATGGCAAAAAGGGCAATAAATGAAGAGGATGAGGTAGATGACGACGACGATGATGACAGCGACAATGATGAAGATGACTACGAAGATGATGGGGATGAGGCAATAGAAGGCAATTCTAGGCATCAAAGCGGGCATGGGCAAGGGGATGAAGACAACCGTGATGAAAAATCATCAAGGAAAAGGCCAAGAAAGGATGTGTTTTCAGCAACATCATCTTTGATGCAGCAATTGAATGGTGAAATAATGAACGTGCTCCAAGATGTTGCAAAGAGTTCTTGGGAGAAGAAGCATTGGATGAGGCTGAGGTTGATGCAATTAGAGGAACAGCAAGTGAGCTACCAATGCCAGGCGTATGATCTGGAAAAGCAAAGGTTGAAGTGGGTGAAATTCAGTAGCAAGAAAGAGAGGGAAATGGAGAGGGCTAAGCTAGAGAATGAGAGAAGAAGGCTTGAAAATGAGAGAATGGTACTGATTGTAAGGAAGAAAGAGCTTGAGTTGCTTGATACTCAACATCAGCAGCAGCAGCAACTACCATCAAACAAGCGGAGCGATACTTCTTCCATTGCTGGGTAAATTGTAATTATATCAGATCAATCTACAAGATAGTTTTGATTGATAGGAATGGCATTTTGTTGTAGTTCTTCAATGTTTATTTTATGTAATTTGCTACCATTTTCCTGTGCGCGCTACCCTTCAATGATCACAAGTTACAATATATCCTTAATTAATGTATAGGATCAGGAAATTCGGAGTGTATTTTGCTTAAAAACATGTTCTCTTTGTTTTGAAGATGATGCCCTGTTCACTTCAGAGTACCATCCTTACATATTGAGCCCTGTTCGCTTCGGAGTACCATCCTTATATATTCATTTCCCACTAATTAAAACTCAGCTTCGAGAAATGATATGGGCATAAGATATTTTTTTTTTTGCAGAAATGGAAAAAAAAATTTGAC
Source organism: Populus euphratica (assembly GCF_000495115.2). Lineage (NCBI taxonomy): Eukaryota > Viridiplantae > Streptophyta > Magnoliopsida > Malpighiales > Salicaceae > Populus > Populus euphratica. Next base: position 52,810 of record NW_011500872.1, read on the forward strand.
AGATGGAGTTTTTTCTTACGTTAATTTTGCGAGAGTTAAAGCTCCGGGCGGATATTATTTGATGAGAAACAGTGGATAAATCAGTGGATAAATCAATAAGAGTCAGCCCCGTTGCTGAAGCAGGGGAGTGACATTGGGCCAACTAGCAAATATCCTAAGAGGGCCGGATAATATAATATTGTCGACAACCAAAAGTCTTTGTAATATATTTTTATTGTGTTTGATTTATGCACGTAAGTCATTCGAAATTCAAATAAATTTATTTTTATTATACCCTTAAATAATAAGAGGTGATAAAATTTAAAAGACCATCAACACTCTTCCTTCCGCGAATAGGAGCAGTCCGATGGCCATTCCCTCCTGTGCGCCTCATGTTACCTTTAGAGGTTACATCATGGTTATTGAGTCCTTAAACTCTACAATGGTTACATAATAGCTTAGTAGCAGGCACGTGACGTCGCCTCACCATTTTCCTATCTAAAATAGCAATAGGGTAGGGAGGTGAAGTGAGATCAACAGGAAATGAAAGAGTGCCTATTCTCCATAAGCAAGTTTCACGTGAGAAACATGGAGTCTAATATGAATCAAAGAGTCTATCTCATATTTCAAACCAGGTTTGAATTTAATTTTAAAATATTTATTAATTAATTTTACAAGATCGAATATATTTCTCAAATTATATATCAAAACAAATTAAAATTTTATATAAAGATATTAGACACATAAAAATATATTTTGGTAAATTTTCAGATCAAATAAAGTTTAGAAATATATTATTTAAGAGGTCGAAGTTACTAGACAAATCTTGTCAAATCTATCACATTAGACCTTTGTGTAGGGAGATACTAGACACGCGAAAATATCTTTCGATAAGTTTTTAGGTCAAATGAATTTCGAGAATATATTATCTTAGAGAGTTAAAATTATTAGACAAATCTTGTCAAATCTGCTATAGTAGACCTTTGTGTACTGTTTGAGACATATTTAAAACTATATGTGTAGGTTTGTTGTGATTAAGGTTGGTATGAAAACTAGACATTTCAAAATTTTCAACTATATATAATACGCCTAATAATTCTTCCAAATGAGAGAGAACAATATGTTTGAAGTCATGATTAAAAATATACTTAGAATGTGCAAAAATTAGAGATTCGAACTACATGGAGAAATTTTAGCATGAAAAATTAACAAGAAACTTTGGGGATAAATTAAGATTGTATGTTAAGGAGGGGTTAAAGTGTAAATAATAAAAAAACAAATATAAAAACAACCTCTCTTTTTGCCCCCTAATTAGTACTTAAAAGTATATTTTTATCAAGGTTTTATATTATTATTTTGCACTTGAAGTATCAATAATTCTTTTAACTAAAACATGTTTTATAATAACATATCTAATAATATAAGATGCCTTTAATTTGTAGTAAATGTTCATCTTAAATGCAGGCTATCACTTAAATAAAAGGATTGATTGATGAGTTTAAATACTGACACGACTGAAAGATTGATGTCTTCTCCCAAGTGCAGGAGTGTCGAAGTAATAAATAACCCGGCAAGACCGGGGTCGAACCACAGGGAGGTTAATTGTATAAATTATAAACGACAATAGTACAACAATAATAACAATAACAATAACAACAATAACAACAATAATAATAATAATACTACTACTAATAATGGAAAGGAAATGAAAGGCATAAACTTAATATTAATGAAAACAAAGCATAAAAAATACAAAGAGAGAAAGGAAGAGCATGATCTTGATCTGGAAATCAAGATGCCTAAATGCATGGCAAATGCCTCCTTTTATAGGCCAAAAATGGGAACTATTGATTTGATGACTAATTGATAAGTGGGTGACCAACTTTTGACTTGGTGACAATCCTTATCTTCTCTTGTCTGCCCAAAACGTCATTGATAACGTCAAAATTGGAGCCAGTTGTAAACATGAAAGTTGTAGGCAATTGTCTCAGCTTTCTTGTGTAAAAATTTCAGCTCATTTGGACTTCTAGAACTCCAGATATGGCCAAAATACCGAATAGTGCTCGGGCTGGAAGACAGATTCGGGCTTCTTTGTTGTTGCTACAATTTGGACTTGATAATGGCCTTTTTAGATCTTGGGCTCCATATGAAAGTTGTAGGCCTATGTCTTACCTTTCCATCCATATAAATTGGACCTAAATCTGAGATCTGTAGCTCCAGATATGACCCAATTACCGAACAGTGTTCCGGTTTGGATTGCACCGACATCTCTTTTCTAAGTTTGGCCATCTCTTTATCCTTGCAATTTAAGTTCTTCAAGTCATCAATCAATCCTTTCATTTATGTGATAGGCCTGCATTAAAAATAGACATTTACCACAAATTATAGGTATCTTATATTATTAGATATATTATTATAAAACATGCTTTAGTTAAGGAGTTATTGATACTTCAAGTGCAAAATGATGATATAAAACCATGATAAAAATGCACTTTTTAAGTACTAATCACACCCCCTAACCAGCTTATTACTAGTCCCTAGTAATCAAAGCGTTAAAATAGAAAAACAGTTTGTAAATTCCACAAAGCAAGGTATTCATCATTTAACTTCCATTAATCTATCCTGATAAACAAACTCTCGTTAAATTTATATACCTGCTCAATACCTCTTAACAAGATATTCATAAACCTTTCTTTTGTGCTCAATGTATCAATACATAATTATGGGGCTTTTCTTGGAAGAAAACAAAGTTTTTGTTCGAATGTTTAAGGTTAACTTCCTTGGGTTGGGATTATTATTTTTGTCTTTTTTTTTTCTTCTTGTTTTTTTTTAAACATATATACATAAAATTTAAAAACACTATGCATCTTTATCCCATATAACGAGCTTTCAGCTAATGACTCTTAGACCAGTTGGTCTTAGGGCATTACGTGTTAAGACACCCCTACGAGCTTAGTAACTCGGGTCGCAAATACTGATATGTAGTTAGTGCAATGTTTGATTTCCTTAAGCTTTTCTCCTCAACCCATGTAGCAAGCGTTGGGTCAATAGCTCCCAAGTCAGTTGACTTTAGGGTATTAGGTGTTAAAACACCCCTTCGGGCTTAATTGCTTAGGTTAGGGAGGCTACGAAACCAAACTTATCTACATTTTTATTCTTATCATTTTTTTTCTTTTTTTTTTCTTTTTTTAATTATATACAATCTCTTTTTCTTAATTATATACAATCCCTTTCCCTTAGTTGTTACCTTTAACAAAAGAACATAAATAATGTAATAATCCAATATGCAACCCACAATCATATGTTAAAGTGTGTGTGTGTAAATTAAGGTTTAAGAATACATGTTAAATAAATATATGAGCAGAATTAAGTGATAACAATGTGAGAGTTTGTAAACCTGAATATTTCAAGAAGTATTATAATAGACCTTATAAAGAATGGTTACTAAGATGCGTCTCAAGAGTCAGTTTAACAAAAGAGTTCATTTACTCTGCCATCCTAGCAACAACAATTATGCACATACTTTATGAAATGAAAAACAATTTTTTTTTATCAACTACTACCCTCTCCCCCCAACCAAAACAAAACATTGTCCTCAATGTTCTAAGGTAGAAAGATAGAGTATAGAAGATATCACCTGAAATAATAAACACTAACAAACCTGAAACACACTAAAAAAAATATAAGAAATAACAAAACAGAATAATAAAACAAAAAGACACAAAAATTCACAAATGAAGGCTCAAATCCAATCTATGCTTTTTACAGCTTTTCTTAGTTGACCAATTTATGCGACTCATGGAGGGATTAATTATAGGAATGAAGGATTGTAGTTGGTCAATTAATTGTTCAGCAGTAGCAGTAGAGATTATGATTTGTCGTGCAGAAAATGTTAGAAATTCCTGTTTCACAGCATGATCAAGAAAAGACAACAACTTATCATAATAACCATTAACATTTAACAAACCTATGGGTTTATGGTGAATGTGCAGTTGAGCCCAAGAGAAAATATAAAAGATCTCTTCCAATGTGCTTAGACCACCTGGTAAAGCAATGAAGACATCAGCATGGTTAAACAATGCATTCATTCGAGCCAACATTGTGGAGACCTGAAGTTCCTCTCCAATTGTTTTTCCAATGATGTTCCCTTGTGCTAAAGCTTTGGAGACGACCCCCAAAACTTGACTACTTCCTAAAAATACAGCTATTGACACACCTCCCATTAACCTAAGATTGCCTCCCCCATACACTAAATGAATCTTTCTCTCAGCTAGCACTTGACCAAGATGATTTGCTGATTCTAAAAACTCCTTTTCTTTCCCAGGACTAGATTCACCGAAAACACAAATATTTCTTATATGATGACCTGAGGAACTTGCCATTTCTACACACTTCTGTATTTGTTGAATGTATGGGTTGAGTAGAAATGAAAGGAAGGAAGAGAGGATTTTATAGCCCAATAAGCTTTATGTTCAAGTTCCAGAGGCAAGTGATAAGGTTTTTCATAAACTAGTCTATAAGGTGACATACCTAATGATGTTTTATAAGCAGTTCGATAAGCCCAAAGTGCATCATTAAGACTTAAAGACCAGTCTTTTCTATTAGGGTTCACTGTTTTCTCCAAAATATGTTTGATCTCCCTATTAGCAAGCTCTACTTGTCCATTTGTTTGAGGGTGGTAAGGGGTGGCAACTTTGTGTGTGATTCCATATTTCTTCATTAAAGACTCAAATGGCTTGTTGTAGAAATGTGTTCCACCATCACTTATTATGGCTCGAGGGACTCCAAATCGACTCAAAATATTTTCTTTCAAAAACTTTATCACTGTTTTGTGATCATTGTTTCAACTTGGAATTGCCTCTATCCATTTTGAAACATAATCTACTGCGACTAATATGTATAAGAAACCAAATGATGGAGGGAATGGACCCATGAAATCTATACCCCAGCAGTCAAAGATCTCAATGACAATAATAGGATTTAAAGGCATCATGTGACGTTTTGAAATAGATCCCAACTTTTGACAATTTTCACAAGACTTGCAGAATGCATGTGAGTCTTTGAACATGGTGGGCCAATAAAATCCATTTTGAAAGATTTTTATAACTGTCTTTTTTGACGAGAAATAACTTCCACATGCTTCAGAATGACAAAGTTTAATGACACTACTTACCTCATTATCGGGAATAAATCTTTGAAATATTTGATCAGGATAATATTTGAATAAGTTAGGGTCATCACAATAAAAAAATTTCACTTTGTTCAAAAACTTTTCTTTGTCTTAAGTACTCCAATCAGCTGACAAATCTCCTAAAGCAAGAAAATTGATATTTTTATCATACCAAGGCATTGGACTAAGAGAAAGTAAGGATTCGTTAGGAAAGTAATCATCGATTAGTGTGATGTCAGATGTCGAATCTGTTGTCGTTGTTGACAAAAGATTCGCATCAACATTTTCGGTGCTTGTTTCATCCGTGATTTCTTCCTTAGAATAAATCATTTGCAAATCTTCAGATTCATCCAACTCATTTTTACTTAAAGTAGATTCAAGTTGATCATAAACTAATTCGTCAATATAATCTACTTCTTCTAAATCATTATCATCTCCAGGTTGGTTGCAAATGTTGAAAATATTCATCTCCAATGTCATGTTTCCAAATGATAACTTCATCAATCCATTCCTACAATTAATCAATGCGTTAGAGGTTGCAAGAAATGGACGTCCTAAAATAACAGGAAATGAATTACATGCTTCAAGAAGTTCTGTGTCCAAGACAATAAAATCCACAGGATAAATGAATTTATTGACTTGTACTAACACATCTTCAATTATTCCTCTAGGCACTTTTACAAATCTATCGACAAGTAAAAGAGATATAGAAGTTGGTTTTAACTCACCTAGATTGAGACTTTGAAAAACTGAATATGGAAGTAAATTCACACTAGCTCCAAGATCAAGTAAAGCTCTTTCAATTTTATGTTCTCCAATAAAGCAAGAAATTGTAGGAGAACCAGGGTCTTTATATTTCAAAACATTATTGTTCTAAAAAATGGCACTTACTTGTTCTGCTAAAAAGGCTTTCTTTTTCACATTCAGTTTCCTCTTCACAGTGCATAGATCTTTCAAAAATTTAGCATAGGAAGGAACCTGTTTAATAGCATCCAACAAAGGTATATTGATAGTTTTGGCCAAGTCAAACAACCAAAAATAGTATTGCATAGTTGGGTTATTTGAGTCTTATTTCATTAGTTCTTTTAATTTTGTAATTTTTCTTAGATCTTTGTATTGTTCATTGACACGACCAAAAGATTGATATCTTTTCTCAAATGCAGGAGTATCAAAGTAATGAATAACCTGTCAAGACCAGAATCGAACCACAAGGAGGTTAATTGTCGAAGCAGTATAAAAAATACAAAGAGAGGAAGCAAGAACATGATCTTGATCTGGAAACCAAGATTCCTAAATGCATGGCAAATGCCTCCTTTTATAGGCCAAAATTAGGAACTATTGATTTAATGACTAATTGATGAGTGGGTGACCAACTCTTGACTTGGTGATAATCTTTATCTTCTCATGTCTTCCCAAAATGTCATTGATAACGTTAAAATTAGAACCACTTGAAAACATGAAAGTTGTAGAAAATTATCTCAGCTTTTTAGGGTAAAAAATAGAGGTCATTTGGACTTCTAGAACTCTAGATATAGGCCAAACACTGAACAGTGCTCGAGCTAGATGACAAATTCAGACTTCTTTATTGTTGCTATAATTTGGACTTGAAAATGCTCTTTTTAAATCTTGAGCACCATATAAAAGTTATAGGCCTCTGTCTTGCCTTTCCATCCATATAAATTAAACCTAAATCCGAGATCTACAACTCTAGATATGATCCAATTACCGAACACTGTTCCAGTTTGGACCACACCGACATCTCTTTTCTAAGTTTAGCCATCTCTTTGTCCTTTCAATTTCAGTTCTTAAATTCATCAATCAATCCTTTTATTTATGTGATAGGTCTGCATTTAAAATGAACATTTACCACAAATTAAATATATCTTATATTATTAGATATATTATTATAAAACATGCTTTAGTTAAGGAGTTATTGATACTTGAAGTGCAAAATGATGAAATAAAACCTTATAAAAATGCATTTTTAAGTATTAATCACACCCACCAACTTCCATTAATCTATCCAAATAAACAAACTCTCATTAAATTTATATATCTGCTCAATACCTCTTAAACAAGATATTAATAAACCTTTCTTTTGTGCTCAATATATCAACACATAGTTATGGGGCTTCATTTGAAAGAAAACAAAATTCTTGTTCTAATGTTTAAGGTTAACTTTCATTGGGTTGTGATTTTTTTGTTTTTAAATATATATACATGTAACTTAAAATACAAAGCATCTTTAACCTATGTAATGAGTTTTTTGCTAATGACTTCCAAACCAGTTGGTCTTAGGGCATTAGGTGTTGAGACACCCCTGCGAGCTTAGTAACTTGGGTTGTCGATACTGATACGTAGATAGTGCAATCTTTGATTTCCTTAAGCTTTTCTCCTCAACCCATGTAACATGTGTTGGGTCAATAGCTCCCAAGTTAGTTGACTTTAGGGTATTAGGTGTTAAAACACCCATTTGGGCTTAATTGCTTAGGTTAGGGAGGTTATGAAACCAAACTTATCTACATTTTTATTATCATTATTTTTTTTTGCTTTTTTATTTTTTATTTTTTTTTCAAATTATATACTATCCATTTCCCTTAGTTGTTACATTCAACAAAAGAACATGAATAATGTAATAATCCAATGTGCAACCTATAATTATATGTTAAAGTATGTGTGTGAAAATTAAAGTTTAAGAATACATGTTAAATAAGTGTATGAGCAGAATTAAATGATAATAATGTGAGAGTTTGTAAACCTGAATATTTCAAGAAGTATTATAATAGACCTTGCTAAGAATGGTTACTAAGATGAGTCTTAAGAGTCACTTTAACAAAAGAGCTCTTTTACTCTGTCATCCTAGTAACAACAATTTTGCACATGCTTTATGAAATAGAAAACACAGTTAATTATTTTTTTCTTGAAAGCTACTACACTCTCCTCCCAACCAAAATGAGACATTTTCCTCAAAGCCCTAAAGTAAAAAGATAGAGTACAGAAGACGTTACTTGAAATAATGAACACTGACAAACCTGAAACACACTTAAACAAATATAAGAAACAACAAAACATAATAATAAAAGCAAAAGACACAAAGATTCACAAATGGAGACTCAAATCTAATCTAAGTTTTTTTACGGCTTTCCTTAAATGCCCAATTTATGCGACTCATTGAGGGATCAATTACAGGAATGAAATATTATAGTTGGTCAATCAATTTTTTAGTAGTAGCAGCAAAGATTATGATTTGTCGTGTAGAAGATGTTAGAAATTCTTGTTCCACAACGTGATCAAGAAAAGATAACAACTTATCATAATAACCATTAACATTTAACAGACTTATAGGTTTATGGTGAATATGCAGTTGGGCCCAAGAGGAAATATAAAAGATATCTTCCAATGTGCCTAGACCACCTAGTAAGGCAATAAAGGCATCAGCATGGTTAAACATTGCAATCATTCAAGTAGATATTGTGGAGACCTGTAGTTCGTCTCCAATTATTTTTCCAATGATGTCCCCTTATGCTAAAGTTTCGGGGACGACCCCCAAAACTTGACTACTTTTTAAAAATATAGCTATTGACACAGCCCCCATTAACCCAAGACTGTCTCCTCCATACACTAAATGAATCTTTCTTTCAGCTAGCACCTAACCAAGATGATTTGCTGATTCTAAAAACTCTTTTTCTTTCTGAGGACTAGATCCACTAAAAACACAAATATTTCTTATGTGATGACCGGAGTAACTTGCCATTTCTACACACTTCTATATTTGTTGAATGTATGGGTTGAGTAGAAATGAAAGGAAGGAAGAGAGGATTTTATAGATGAGAAATTAAAAAGGCAATCATACCACCTATATGTAGGCCAGCTGGAGTCTCACACACTCTCTCTCTCTCTCTTTATTTATTTATTTATTTATTTATTTTTGAAAAAGCATGTGTATGTACAGGTAGTTGTGATTGTGGCTCACATCTTCCCTTGGTTTTATATCCAAGAGCGGCTTAAACGCCCTCTATGGGTCGGGGATAGGCTTCCCATCCAGTTTTCTTAAAAACTGACAAACAGGGTCTTTTTTAGTCAGATTCCCAAGACTAAGTAGATCATGTTCTTTATGAAATGGGGTTATAAATCATGAATTGCACGATGCACATCTCTACTAGGATACATCTCAAGAGTTAATAGAAGATTATCTATAGACTCTTTACTCAGGCCATCCTTAATGAATTGTATTTTATCTTTATAGTTTATAGATACCATTCCTAAAAAATGACATTGTGCATTACAAGTCCATCTGACACATCGATGATAGACTTTCAGTCGTTTTGCATGATGTTTCTTTGCAAAAGTGCTTTTACCTGTTCCAGGCATGTGTGAAATGAAGGAATTAGAGGACTCACCTGATAATCAGACCTTTGTTTCAATCAACCAGCAAATATCTTCAGGAATTTCATGATTCATTAACAATCTCAATCTTGCACATCTAGCACGATAAATTTTTGTAATCACATTCTGAGGCAGAGTGGGAAAATACTTTTTCAATTTTTCAAGATTAGTGTCCTTTATCAAATGAGAATTGGAAGAGAGATTCAAAGAATTGCACAAATATATACATAGATATCAGTTATTATAGGAAACTGAAAGAACCGACTTAAATCACGGAGTACCATTATCCGCCATTTGACCGGGATGAGAGAAACTAGAAAAATCACTAAAAAAGAAACCCAAAAAAAATGTGAGAAAAACAAAATAATCAACCTTTATCTACAAGATCATTCAAACCAGTTGATTAATTTTCACTAGCAAAATTATCAAAGTAAGCTTTCAAACAATATCCATTTACCTTAAAAACATTGTCATTCTTTGGATTCTCAATATCAAAGGCCTCATAAGGATACACATGTTTCTCAATAAATGGACTGCCCCATCTTGATCTTAGCTCTCTAGGGAATAAATGGAGTTGAGAATTATAAAATAAAACTTTTTGACCAGTATCAACTTTTTGACAATTTCCACAAGTTTTGCAGAATGCATGCGTGTCCTTGAACATGATGGGCCAATAAAATCCATTTTTAAAGATTTTTGCAGCTGTCTTTTTTTTACGAGAAATAACTCCCACATGCTTTAGAATGACAAAGTTGAATGATACGACTTACCTCATTGTCAGGAATACACCTTTGAAATATTTGATTAGGACAATATTTGAATAAGTTAAGGTCATCCAAATAAAAGTTCTTTAATTCGTTCAAAAACTTTTCTTTGTCTTGGGTACTCCAATGAGCTGACAAATTTTCTCAAGCAAGAAAATTGATATTTTTATCATACCAAGATATTAGACTAAGAGAAAGTAAGGATTTATCAGGAAAGTAATTATCAATTGGTGTGATGTTAGAAGTTGAATTTGTTGTCACTTTTGACAAAAGATTTGCATCAATATTTTCGGAGTTTTTTTCATCTGTGATTTCTTCCTACGAATAAATCATTTGCACATCTTCATATTCATAAACTTTGTTTTACTCACGGTAGATTTAAATTGATCATAAACTAATTCATCAATAAGATCAACTTCATGTGAATCATTATCATCTCTAGGTTGTTTGCAAATGTTGAAAATATTCATCTCCAATGTAATGTTTCCAAAAGATACCTTCATCTGTCCATTCCTATAATTAATCAATATATTAGAAGTTGCAAGAAATTGACGTCCTAAAATAATAGGAAATGAATTACTTACTTCAATAGGTTGCGTATCCAAGACAATAAAATCCACAAGATAAATAAATTTATCGACTTGTACTAATACATTTTTAATTATTCCTCTAGGCACTTTTATAGATCTATCGGCAAGTAAAAGAGTTACAGAAGTTGGTTTTAACTCACCTAAATTGAGACTTTGAAAAAGTGAATATGGAAGTAAATTCACATTAGCTCCAAGATCAAGTAAGGCTCTTTCAATTTTATGTTCTCTAATAAAGCAAGAAATTGTAGGACAACCAAGGTCTTTACATTTCAAAGCATTATTGTTCTAAAGAATGATACTTGTTCGGCTAAAAAGGCTTTCTTTTTCACATTCAGTTTTCTCTTCATCGTGCACAGATTTTTCAAAAATTTAGCATAAGAAGGAACCTGTTTAATAACATCCAGTAAAGGTATATTGATCCTTACATGTTTGAAAGTTTCAAGGATTTCAGAGTTGTGATTGACTTTCCTTTGTTTGGTCATGACATAAAAAAATGAAAGTGCTGGTGGGAAATCAGTCTTTTCTTTACAAATTTCAGATTCAAACCCTTCCTTACTTTAAGAGATTGACTCATCTTTCTCACAAGGTTCAAGAGTAGGTTTTTCAATAACCTTACTACTACATATAGTAGTGACTGATTTGACTTGATCCATATGTTGATCCCGAAACTACTTGCATTTACATCATATTGCCCCTTGAGATTTTCTTGTTGAGATGAAAACTTATATTTCTCTTGAAAACTGAGAGTAGATATCAATTTTACAAGAGTATCTTTAAAATCTGTCATGTTTTGAGCAAGTTGAATATTCATTGTCTCTTGCTTTTCAATGAATGCATGCAATATTTCCTCAAGATTTCTTCTAGAAGGTGGAGCATAAGGAGGTGCATATCCATGAGAATTTTGGAAATTATAGTGTGCTTGAAGTTTGTACATTGTTATTATCACTCTTCTTACTAAAATTTAGGTGATTTCTCTAACTAGGGTTGTATGTTTGCGACTATGGGTTATGGTTGGCCATTTGAAAACTATTTAAAGCATGAACTTATTCATGGAGATATTCCTTAAAAGAAGGCAATGTTGGACAGTCATTGGTTGAGTGTTTATTTGTTTCACATATTTGACATACAATGTTTTCAACAGATTTTAATTGACCACTCTTTTTCAATTCTAGTGCCTCGACTTTTCTAGCTAAAGATGCAAACTTGGCTTGGAGGTCATGATCTTCCCTAAGGTTGTATATACCTCCACTAGATGTATGAGGTTGAGTTTTACTCGGTGCCTCCTAAGTACCTGTGGTGTTCCAATTTTGAGCATTTTCAGCTAACAAGTCTAAGTACTCTATTGCTTCATTAGGGTCTTTATCTTCAAAAGTTCTATTACACATCAATTCAACCATTTGCCTATCTCTAGGTGTTAACCCTTCATAAAAATATAAAACCAATCTCCATATTTCAAAACCATGATGAGGGCAAGTACTAAGCAAGTCTCAATACCTATCACAACATTGGTAAAATGTTTCTCCTGGTTTTTGAGTGAAAGTGATGATTTGTCTTTCGAAAGAGTTTGTTGTGTGAGTTGGAAAAAACTTCTTTAAAAACTGGTGTTGCATTTCATCCCAAGTATGAACAAATCCAAGTCTCAAATTTTGTAGCCATGTTTTAGATTTATCTTTTAATAAAAAAGAAAAAAGCTTTAATTTAATTATGTTCATGCTACACTTTGAGTTATTATAGATGTAGATCTCTTTAAATTCTCTTAAATACAAGAATGGATTTTCTAAATCTAAGCCATGAACGGAAGGTAAAAACTAAATAATGTCTGACTTAAAATTAAAATGAGATGCATCAGGAGGAAAAACTATGAATGATGTTGCACTTGTTCTTGTGGGATTCAGTGGTCTCTAAGTGTTCTAATACGGTTATTCTCATTATGAAGTGATTGATTATCTTCTTCGGCCATATTTTTTGAAAATGACGAGGATACCCTAGAAAGTCTACCACTTGATGTACGTGACCACACTCTCATGCACGTGTAGAAATAGAATAAAAGTAAGAAGAAAATAAAAGAAGAAGAAACAAGAGAAAATAAACAAAATTATATACAAGAAAAGTGAAAAGAGAAAATAAAATAAATACTATAATTTATACAAAAACTTACCTCCTCGGCAACAACGCAAAAAACTTGACATAACCAAAATATTGATGTCTTCTCCCAAGTGTAGGAGTGTCGAAATAATAAATAACCCTGCAAGATCGGGGTCGAACCACAGGGAGGTTAATTGTACAAATTATAAACAACAATTATAAAACAACAATAACAACAACGGAGTCGAACCACAAGGAGGTTAATTATATAAATTATAGATGACAATAATACAACAACAACAACAACAACAAGAATAATAATAATAATAATAATAATAAAGAAAAAAAGAAGAAGAAGAAGATGAGAACTTTGAGATGAAATATTAATGTAAGGATTAAACAATGATAACAACAAATGTCTAGGTTAGAGGATGCACTAATGGTATGTTAAACAAGTATAGTATAAACTCTTATTATTCAATTGGGAACCATATACAAAGGAGGTTCCAATCAGATTATAAATTATTAACATGATTACATTAGTCATCTTATTCAATTAATGCCAATACTTGTAAATCTCGTTAGGCATTTGATTAGTACTTAAAAGTGCATTTTTATCAAGGTTTTATATCATCATTTTGCACTTGAAGTACCAATAACTCCTTAACTAAAACATGTTTTATAATAATGTATCTAATAATATAAGATACCTATAATTTATGGTAAATGTCTATTTTTAATGCAGGCCTATCACATAAATGAAAGGATTGATTGATGAATTTAAGAATTGAAATTGAAAGGACAAAGAGATGGCTAAACTCCGAAAAGAGATATCGGTGCAGTCCATACCGGAACACTGTTCGGTAATTGGATCATATCTGGAGTTGTAGATCTCAGATTTAGGTCCACTTTATATGGATGGAAAGGTAAGACATAGCCCTACAACTTTCATGTTTGCAAGTGGTTCCAATTTTGACGTTATCAATGACGTTTTGGGCAGACAAGAGAAGATAAGAATTGTCACCAAGTCAAGAGTTGGCCACCCACTTATCAATTAATCATCAAATCAATAGTTCCCAATTTTGGCCTATAAAAGGAGGCATTTGCCATGCATTTAGGCATCTTGGTTTCCAGATCAAGATCATGCTCCTCCTTTCTCTCTTTGTATTTTTTGTGTTGCTTATGCTTTGCTTTCATTAATATCAAGTTTATGCCTTTCATTTCCTTTCCTTTACTTAGTTAACTCTTATCTTATTTATGTTCTTGTTTTGTTTATTTATTTTTCTTTCTTTCATTATGTCTAGCTAAGTTTATTATGTCAAGGTGAAAAGGTTACACTAATGGTGTAAGAATAAGTATAATGTAAACTTAATATGGACTTTAATGTTTGATACTAACATGTTTTATATTTGTTATCTTGTTCACTCTTTAATACTTTGCTTGTTAAATAACTAATCTAGATTTATGTTGTATAACACTTGATACAACAAATGCTTGGCACTTTCATAGCCCATAATGTATGGTATAACCGACACCTGAGCTATGAAAGGAACTTAATTTGTTGTTAACATAAGTTATAATCATGAATGCTTGACGAGATTTACAAGTATTAGCATTAATTGAATAAGATGACTAATGTAATCATGTTAACAATATATAATCTGATTGGAACCTCCTTTGTGTGTGGTTTCCAATTCAATAATAAGAGTTTATACTATACTTGTTTGATATACCATTAGTGGAACCTCTAACCTTGACATTTGTTATTATTATTGTTTAATCCTTATATTAATTTTCCATCTCCAAGTTCTCATATCTTCTTCTTCTTCTCTTTCTTTATTATTATTATTACTACCACTACCACTACCACTACCACTATCACTACTACTACTATTATTATTATTATTATTATTATAATTAATACTATTA